>NC_090734.1:136219867-136247367 GCF_036898095.1 Palaemon carinicauda
TATATATATATATACATATATATATATATATATATATATATATATATATATATATATATATATATATATATATATATATATCCAGACACTTGCTCTTTACCATATAGGAAAGATTATTCTTCATATTAAACACGGACTACAAGCCTATAATACAGCGTACAACAAATACAAATGCAGCCGATTTTATTACTCTGCAGGACAAAAGCCTCAGAGATGTCCTTATTCATGTTTGGGGTTTGGCTATTTTCATCACCACGCTGGCCACTGCAAATAAATATTTCTTTCTTGTCACGCTAAGCGACATTAGCAGACGTATGATTACTCGATCTCTCCCCGTATATCAGATAGGGGGTGAGGGAGTAATCATACCCTTGGGAGAGGGGTTACCCCAAAGGTACACTCGGAAACCACACTTTCCTACAAATTTCCGAACCAGCTGGTTGTAGTTAGGAAAGGGGGAGGGGTGGGAAGGGGTAAATCTGTGTGTGTAGTTATCTAAATATTCACCCGTCATTTTTGACGGGCCGCGTACGCTGGTAGGAGCAAATAGCTATACTCAGAAAAACCATTGTTCTCTAGTTTGGGTAGTGCCATAGCCTTTGTACCATGATCTTCCACTGACTTGGGTTAGAGTTCTCTTGCTTGAGGGTACACTCACACACTATTCTTTGTTCCCTATTTCCTCTCCTCACTGGGCTATTTTCTCTGTTATTATAATTATTAATATTATTATCATTACTATTATTAACATTATTATTATTATTATTATTATTATTATTATTACTTGCTAAGCTACAACCCTAGTTGGAAAAGCAAGATGCCATAAGCCCAGAGGCTCCAACAGGGAAACTAACCCAGCGAGGAGAGGAAACAAGGAAATACGAGAATAAATTAACAACTAAAATAAAATATTTAAGAACCCTTATAGGGCTTATAACATCATACTTTTCCAACTAAGGTTGTAGCTTAGCTAGTAATAATAACAACTCCAAAATGAGTAGGTTAATGATACGCCTGACCTACAAAAGCTACGATCTATAGTTCCTGGACGCAGACGATCTTGTCATGGGGAAATTTAAGTATCTTCTTTTGCATTCGAAATGCTCGTAAAACCCCGAAATTATCCGTTTAAAATTCTGGTGTGACAGTAGTTGTAGCCATGACTCGAAAAGGAAGGAAAAACAGGTTTGGGCTATCGAATTGGGAGGCAAAGGTAAGGCATGCTTTAATAAAAATACTGACAGACACACATGGGCACTCGTGTGTGTGTGTGTGTGTGTGTGTGTGTGTGTGTGTGTGTGTGTGTGTGTGTGTGTGTGTGTGTATAAATGAATGAATAAATAAATAAATAAATAAATTTATTTATAAATGTATAAATAAATAAATATATATATATATATATATATATATATATATATATATATATATATATATATATATATATATATATATTTAAATTGTATTGAAATCAATACGAAAGGTCGGTGGAAAAGTTCCTTAACAAGATCAAGGAAAACTTTCAGAAAAGACCAAAAAAAGTAATGAAGAAAAGATAAAATCCAAAAGAGATGAAACTGAATCATTTAAACTATCTAAAAGAATAAACAAACTAAAAACCCAAGACATTCGTAAATACAATCAGACCAAAATTGAGGAAACACTAAAGAAAGGAAGAAGCATCAGGTTAATGAAAAGAAGACTTGGAACAGGATGCCAACAGGTGTTTGCTTTAAAGAATGAAAATGGAAATATTATGAACGAAAAAAGATGGAGTGATAAAATTGCAGAGAATTTCTACACAATGCTATACAATAGTGATACAAGAAATAACTGACAATAAAAATAACGGAGCAATTGAACCGGTACTAATAGTAACAGTAAGAGAAGTAAAGAAAACATTAAAAGGTATGAAAGAGGCAAATCAGAAGATGGACTAAAATTGATTTGATAATAAATAAAGGGAATTCCATAGAAGTAAAACTCCCTGACTTATTCAAACACCCCACACTCCAAAAGTACGAATATTTATAAGAATTTAAAGGATGCCCTAAATAAAAAAAAAAAAAAAAAAAAAAAAAAAAAAACATACTGCAAAGAAAAAAAAATAAATAAAGCATACTGCAAAGAAAAAAAAGGCATACTGCAAACTGCCAGTACTATTTTTTCCATTGTTTCGTAGTGCAGATCTAGGCCAAGGCAAGAGAAATCGGTACCAAGAAGGAAATCCTCTGTTTCAAAACTACATTTGCGTGACGGGTCGACTCTATGCAGGGGGTCAAAATGATGTCCTTGGAATAAAGGAAGTGGAGGAGCTATTGAATCTCACTTTCTCCCTGTGGTCCTTCTCATATGAATTTAAAAATCCTAGGGACTCGACTAGGTAATTCTCACCCCCTTCTGGAAGCTATTCAACTTTTGTAAGGACATCTTTACTTTTATTGTCACCTCCGGTACCGAAGTTGGAAGGAGGTTATGTTTTACTCCCGGATTGTTTGTTTGTTTGTGTGTGTATGTGTGTGTGTTTGTTTGTGAACAGCTTCCTGACGACAATTTTAATTGCAGAGTAATGAAACTTGCAGGGGTTAACTGTTATGTAAAAAGCTGGAAACTGATTAATTTTGGAAGGTCAAGGTCACGGACAAGCAAAAGGTCGAGAAATAAGCTGCCGTGGCGGAGGTCTGCTCTCTACTGAGTGTCCCTCTAGTTTTAAATTGAATATCATTTTATTTTATAGAGCAAACGATATCGGCGTCAATGACCTTAAATATCACGATGTCAGAAAACTAAAAATCAATCAATCAATCAACTCCATCAGGGTGGAACTATTCATGGGATAGAGTTGCGGTGGCCTATAGAAAACGTCCCTCCTTGGCGGTCTACCGGACTGGGGTTCGAGTCCCGCTTAATCTCGATAGTTTCTTGTAGTGCGTGCAACCTCAGCATCCTTGTGAACTAAGGATGGGGATTTGAGGGAGCCTACAGATCTACATTCAGAGTCATCATCAGCCACCGCCTGGCCCTCCCTGGTCCTAGCTTGGGAGTAGAGGGAGGCTTGGGCGTTAAAATTGTCCAGGTCTACGGTTATAATACCACAATCTCTGTTTCATCCGAATTATACTCTTTCTTTCGACCTTATTAGTTCCATTGTATATCAGGATCGGCCGCTCGAATAAACTTTTCCGATCTATTTCTATTCCTTCCATCTTCATCCCTAAGTCACTCCCCACATCCATTCAACCCCTCCTCCTCATCACTGGCATGTTCTTAAGTCTCTTGATTGATTCCACCTCATCTCTTCTTACATGGCCTTAGTATCTCAGACGAGCTACCTTAACTTTCTCCTTTACATATACCACACATTGTTTTTATAACAGAAAAACTGTACTAGTCATGGACATCCATACTAGATTGGTTTGCTGTGAACGATAAGAATAAAATCTCCCACACCATCACCAATCCGCAGTTAGCCAGCGTGGTGATGAAAACTGACCAAAACACAGACACGGATTGACATGCCTGAGGCCTTTGTCCTGCAGTGGATTAGAAACGGATGCATTTGTTGTTGTTATTGTTCTTATATCTTGACTCTCCCTTCTCTCCAGTAGTGATATTCCAACAAAAAATCTCACCATCCTCATATCAGTTCTTTCCACCAGTTCCTCCTCTTTCCTCTTAAGAACCAAGGTTGTCCGGTTGGCCTTTTTTTAGGCCAATAGAAAATAAATTCAAATTTGGCCTTTTTGAAATTGCTTGGCCTTTAGTAATATCGTGAAAAAGGTAGGCCTTAAATACTATATTTTTGGCCTTTTGGGATTGGCCTTTTAAAGCTGCGGTTGATTATAAGTTGGCCTTTTCTCATTTCCACCAGTCCAACCTCTTTCCTCTTAAGAACCAAGGTTGTCCGTTGGCCTTTTTTTTAGGCCAATAGAAAATAAACTCAAATTTGGCCTTTTTGAAATTGCTAGGCCTTTAGTGAAAAAGGTAGGCCTTAAATACTATATATTTGGCCTTTTGGCTTGGCCTTTTAAAGCTGCGGTTGATAAGAACTTGGCCTTTTCTCATTTAGAAAACTTTGCAACCTTGTTAAGAACCTAGTATTCTTTCACCATCCCTTGTTAATAACAAGAAGAATAGAAGGAATTATTGGCTAAACGTAAAAGCAGACGACAATTCTACGTGATCTCAGTTCGAAGCAAGAGCCTCTCATTGGGTTCTGGAACTTGTGAAGGTTTAGTGATTTTGGTTACTCTCAAAGACAGTAAATGGCAGACATGAGTCTTTTTATAGTTTATTTATGACATATTTGTTTTTGATGTTGTTACTAGTTTATATATGACATGTCTGTTTTGATGTTGTTACTTTTTTTTAGAATGATTTATTGTTAAGTTGTTCTCTTCATTTATTTATTTCGTTATTTCCTTTCCTCACTGGGCTATTTTTCCCTGTTGGAGCCCCTGGGCTTATAGCATCTTACTTTTCCAACTAGGGTTGTAGCTTGGATAGTAATAATAATAATAATAATAGGAAAGTCTACCTATAAAAAAATATCCGTGCGCCTAATCAGCGCCATCTATTGCCGGCGCTCCTAACTGGTTATGGGTTCAAAAGGTCTCAAGTCTTTTCGCTGAAGGTGAAAGTCAAGGATAACACTCACACCTGAGCCATGCAAGGATCCAAGGGAGTCTCTAACAGATGAAGGGGTTTTAAAATAATATTATTTTTTTTATTTTATTAATAAATAAAAAAACGGTTAAAAGATGGATCGCTTCCTTATTTTAATTTCCTTGCTGGGCTACTTTCCCTATTGGAGCCCTTGGGCTTGTAGCATCCTGCTTTTCCAACACAGATTGTAGCTTAGCTATAATAATAATAATAATAATAATAATAATAATAACCTCCTAACCTTAATGTACACATCCATTGCAATCCAACTACCATTGATATATCCATAAAAAAAAAAAAAAAAATAAATAAAGGATTTCCTGTGCTGATATGGTCGTATGAAAACTATACTGTTTGACCGACTCTTTTAATAACAATGGACAGAGCAGTGATATTATTATAATTTTCTCAATATGGAAAACCTATTAAAAAAGCAATAATGATTGTTGGTACATCAAAAACACCAAATATAGCCGTTTATAGTCCACTGCAGGACAAAGGCCTCAAATATGGCCTTTATCAAGTCTGGGGTTTGGCCAGTTTTCATCACCACGCTGGCCAGTGTGGATTGGCGATGGTGTGAGACTTTTCTCTGATTGCTCACAACAAATCAACCTAGTATGGGTGACCCCGACTAGTACAGCTATGGCGATGCACAACCCTTTCACCAATTTAAGGTACCCGAATTTAGAGATATATAAACCAAATTGCGTCCACATTCATAATTCAAGGAGAGAGAGAGAGAGAGAGAGAGAGAGAGAGAGAGAGAGAGAGAGAGAGAGAGAGAGTATTATCATTATTATTATTATTATTATTATTAGCTAAGTTACAAGCCTAATTGGAAAAGCAAGATGCTATAATGGCCTCAACAGGGAAAAATAGCCCAGTGAGGAAAGGAAATAAGGAAATGAATAAACGATATGAGTAATAAATAACAATTAAAATATTTAAAAAACAGTAACAACATTAAAACAGAATTCATATATAAACTATAAAAAGACTTATAAACACATTTTCTGAAAGTGTTTCTTGCGAACAAGCACAGTTGCAGCCAAATACGCAATGAATATTGATATCCTTGACCCACTGACTCAAGGCGTGCAATTAATCATAACTTCACTGAAATTGTTTGCACGATTCCTTACTATTATTATTACTTGCTAAGCTACAACCCTAGTTGGAAAAGCATGATGTTATAAGCCCAGGGGCTCCAACAGGGAAAATATCCCAGTGAGGAAAGGAAACAAATGAAAATAAAATATTCTAAGAATAGTAACAACACCAAAATAAATATTTCCTATATAAACTATAAAAAACAAGAGGAGAAATAAGATAGATTTGTGTGCCCGAGTGTGCCCTCAAGCACGAGGACTCTAACCAAAGACAGTGGAAGACCATGGTACAGAGGCTATGGCACTACCCAGGACTAGAGAACAATGGTTTGATTTTGGAGTGTCCTTCTCCTAGAAGAGCTGCTTACCATAGCTAAAGAGTCTCTTCTAGCCTTACTAAGAGAAAAGTAGCCACTGAACAATTAGGAGTGCAGTAATTAACCCATTGAGAGAAAAAGAATTGTTTGGTACTCTCAGTGTTGTCAGGTGTACGAGGACAGAGGAGTATCTGTAAGGAATAGGCCATACTATTCGGTGTATGTGTAGGCAAAGGAAAATTGAACCGTAACCTGAGAGAATGGTCCAATATAGTACTGTCTGGCCAGAATGCAGTTGTTTCTAGTATTTCTAATCCACTGCAGGACAAAGGACTCAGACATGTCCTTCCACATGCGTCTGTATATGTTTTTTTTTCATCCTTCTCTAGGGACCCATTCTGATATTTTTTTTTGTTCATCTACTATATGCAGGTATAGACTGGCATACAGAGACCATAAACTGATGGCAGTGGAAGGATATGTCTGAGGCCTTTGTCCTGCAGTGGACTAGTAACAGATGATATATATATATATATATATATATTTATTATATATATATATTATATATATAAATATATATATTATATATATATATTATATATATAAATATATGCATATATATATATATATATATAAATACACAAACACACACATGTATATATATATATATACACAAACACACACACACACATATATATATATATATATACAGTAAATATATATGTATATATATAAATATATCTTGCCCATATATATATATATATATATACTGTACATAAATGTGCATACATATATGATTCTCATATCTCTTCCTTTTTTACTAAAGGTCTATCTATCACAGTCCCTCTTATTAACCTTCCCCGTCTTTCCAATCTGAACTATGACCCCTGACCTTAAAAGGAAGGAGTAAGAAATCTGATCAAATTACCTCTGCAATCAGGTTACAATTACGAAAACAAGATAATTAAAAGGGAACGTAATAAATCGACCTGATTTTATACTGGGATGAGTATATGAAATGCTTCCTACCTTTCAACATAAGATAGTAAGCATACATTATTATTATTATTATTATTATTATTATTATTATCATCACCATAATCATTATTATTATTATTATCATCATCATCATTATTATTATTATTACTTGCTAAGCTACAACCCTAGTTGGAAAAGCAGGATGCTATAAGCCCAGGGGCCCCAACAGGGAAAATAGCCCAGTGAGGAAAGGAAACAAGGAATAAACTATTTCAAGAACAATAACATTAAAATGCATATTTTCTATATAAACTATCAAAACTTTAACAAAACAAGAGGAAGAGAAACAAGATAAAACAGCGTGTCCAAGTGTACCCTCAAACAAAAGAACTCTAATCAAAGATAGTAGAAGGCCATAGTACAGAGGCTATGACACTACCCAAGACTAAAGAACAATGGTTTGATTTTGAAGTGCCCTAGAAGAGCTGCTTACCATAGCTAAAGAGTCTCTTGTACCCTTACCAAGAGGTTAACAATATTCAAAATATGGCAGAATGAAAGATTAAAAAAAAAAAACTTCAATACATATTTATCATTATGTATATCTCCCGCTTGTCTAATTTACCCGAAATATATATATATATATATATATACACACACACACATATATATATATATATATATAATCCCCCAATTCTGGCCCCACTATATTTCCCAGGTCACCGAGTACGAAGAGTCGATGTGTGACGTCATCGCTCAAGACTATTCGCGGAATAAAAAAATCCTTTACTGTAGCAAACTGAATTATTTATACGTTTGTCGGAAAGTTATTTTTAAAAGTTTAAAGCGGAATTTACACGGTCGAACAGCTCTTCGAACTATGTTGTCGAACCTGCTTGTCAAACGGTTCGAAGAGGCGGAGTCAGTCACAAATGCATAAGGTTTGAGGACAATGAAGCCCCGCTCACAAAAGTCAGGCGAGAACAGACTTTCATCGAACCGTTCGACGAACGTGTTCGACAACCGAATACCCCGTTTATAAGTTTGAGTATCACTTCAAACACTTGTCTGTCGAACCGTTCATCGAACGTGTTCGACAACCAAATACTCCGTTCATACGTTCGAACATTACTTCAAACACTTGTCTGTCGAACCGTTCATCGAACGTGTTCGACAACCAAATACTCCGTTCACACGTTCGAACACTACTTCAAACACTTGTCTGTCGAACCGCGTTCGAACGTGTAAACTCACCTTAAGTGTTCTATATCAGTTTTCAAGGTCTTATACCTTTAAATTACTGATAATATCAGAAAAAAAACAAGTTATCTAAAAACATATATTTGACAAAAAATTGGAAAATCACAAATGCCAAATCAGGTGTATTTAGTCACAACCAACTATTCAATTTTATTTAAAATATTAATGAAACCTTGTCAAAACACTGACTCTTTGCTCGTACAGTTGGCTTCATTAATTCCGGTACACTGATGTCTCCTTAGCTTCCCATAAAGTGTATCGGAATTAATGAAGCCAACTGTACAAACATTCCATGCGTCTACATTCAGGCAATGCGACCCTAAACGGTGGTTTAAATTTAAAATAACGAAGTTCCAAGGGGTGTATGTTAATGGGGTTACAAGAAGATATACATAAAGTTAAAAATAGAGATAACACGCAGAAAAACAGGTCCAAAACGAAGTTACATAACGGAGATTAAACAGGAAATCAAACATTACCTGCTGTGTCTAGTGTCTACTCCCTGCTCTCTCTCTCTCTCTCTCTCTCTCTCTCTCTCTCTCTCTCTCCAAGGTCACCTGGAAGCCGATGAGGGTGGGGGGTTATTGTGGGGAAGGGGAATAGATTGGTGGCAGAATGCAGGTCCCTCTTAAAACACGCAAGGCGAAAACGATATTTTTAAGTTATTAGTAAAACCAAGTAACGTATCTCACAACAGAGATTGATTGATTGATTGATTGAAAGTTTTCTGGCATCCTGACATCTAAGGTCATTGACGCCGTCACAACAGAGAGAATTAGAAACTGCACTAAGTTGGACAATTGTAATTGAAATTGCTAAGATTAGGATTTAGAATTGAAGAGATTATCTGAAAATACGGTTATGTAAATAATCAATATGTTGGTAATAAAACGATTTAAATTCGAGAATTGGCAAAAGAAATATTTCGTTCAAAAAGGTACTGAAGAATTACTTGTTCTCGAAGTGTTACGATAATGTGGATTTGACAAATGAACAAATTAGCAGTGTGATATGCAAAATACCTAAGAATGTATTATTATTATTATTATTATTAAGCTACAACCCTAGTTGGAAAAGCAGAATGCTATAAGCCCAGGGGCCCCAACAGGGAAAATAGCCCAGTGAGGAAAGGAAATATGGAAATTACTATGATAAACGGATCATGTAAGTCCCGTGCCACGATTGATATACCTAGACCATGTCGTGCGTGATCGAACTTTATCAAGTATTATTATTATTATTATCATTATTATTATTATTATCATTAATTGCTAAGCTACAATCCTAGTTGGAAAAGCAGAATGCTATAAGCCCACGGGCCCCAACAGGGAAATTAGCCCAGTGAGGAAAGGAAACAAGGAAATAAGAGAAGTAATTGACTTAATCGTTAAAACTAAGTCTAAGTTTTTTGTTCCTATTTTCACATTTATTACATTTTCTTGCTAATAGTAAAGAACAAAGGTAAGGACAAATGTTTTTTTCTGTTGAACAGGCTGACAAGTCTTTTTATAGTTTATATATGACATATCTGTTTTGATGTTGTTACTGTTTTTAGAATAATTTATTGTGAATTTTTTCCTCATCGTTTATTTATTTCCTTATTTCCTTTCCTTAATGAGCTATTTTCCCATGTAAGGTGACCTTGGGTTTATAGCATCTTACTTTTCCAACTAGGGTTAGTAATAATAATTTTTTCAACATCGTTTATTTATTTCCTTTTAACACTGAGCTATTTTTCCCTGTTGAAGCCCTTGGGCTCGTAGCATCTTGCTTTGCCAACTAGGGTTGTAGCTTGGCTAGTAATAATAATAATAATAATAATAATAATAATAATAATAATTTGAAAACTAACTGTTAGTTGGTTACTCGTAGTGAACCCCTACTGTACATAGCTTCCGCATTTCAGTTACTGCCGTCCGTACAAGGTCACCTTGCAACCATGTACAAAAAGGGACCGTGCATTGCAAATATCATTTAGTCAACAGCCATGAAAAGCAAACTAAAACAAAGCAGAGAAAATCATTAGGGTTGTGGTGGCTTGATGCGGTAACGTCCCTGACAGGTGAACGCCAGACTGGGGTTCGAGACCCGCTCAAAATCGTCAGTTCCTTTGATCGCTGCAACCTCACTATCCTTGTGAGCTAGGGATGAGTTGGGGGCGTTGGGGGGAGCCAATAAGTATATCTGCTGAGTCATCAGCAGATATTGCCTGACCCTCATTGGTCCTAGCTAGGGTGGAGAGGAGGCTTGGGAGCTGACAAGTATATATGGTCAGTCTCTGGGGCATTGTCCTGCTTCAAGGACAATGTCACTGTCCCTTGCCCATGCTATACATGAGCGATCTTTAAACCTTTAATGGAAGCCGTTTCTAGTCCACTGAAGGACAAAGGCCTCAGACAGGTCTTTCATCACAACATTGGCCAGTTCGGATTGGTGATGGTAAGAGACTTTAGTCTGATCGCTCACAGCAAACCAACCTAGTATGGATGGCCCTGACTAGTACAGCTTTGCTGATCATGGTAATATAGTGATACAAAAACCCTTTCAAAAAGGGAGGGACAAACAATCTTTAAATAATATTGTACTAGTTAGCTAATGAACCATAGTAATAGTCAAGCCTTCTCCATCATGAGGCTCAATACTACACAATATTCTAGAAGCTTTATTCCAGCTGTGACCAAGTTGTGGAACGATCTTCCTAATCGGGTAGTTGAATCGGTAGAACTTCAAAAGTTCAAACTTGCAGTGAATGTTTTTATGTTGAACAGACTGATATTTGTCTCTTTCTACAGCTGATATATGAAAGATCTGTTCTAATGTTGTTACTGTTATTAAAATACTTTATTGAAACATTTTTATTTCTTTTCACACAGTTTATTTATTTCATTTCCTTTCCTCGTTCTATTTTTCCCTATTGGAACCCTTGGGCTTATAGCATCCTGCTTTTCCAGCTTGGGTCGTAGCTTGGCTAGTAATTATAATAATTCTGCTATCACAACATAAAATTGCTATGTGACAATTGCAGGTCAAGAATATTATTATTAGTATTATTATTATTATTGTTGTTGTTGTTGTTGTTATTACTTGCTAAGCGACAACCCTAGTTGGAAAAGCCAGATGTTATAAGTCTAGGGGCACCAACAGGGAAAATAGCCCAGTGAGGACAGGAAACAAGAAAAAACAAAAATAGTTTAAGATGAGTAACAACATTAAAATAACTATCTCCTTTATAAACTATAAAAAAATCAACAAAACAAGGAGGAGGAGAAATAAGAGTGTACCCTCAGGCAAGAGAACTCTAACCCAAGACAGTGAAAGACCTGAAAAAATAACTGTCTATGGTTTATACTTAACTTTCTAAATACATCAATAGCGTCTCGGCCTAACATTAACCTTGCTATAATATTAAAAAAACTCAGTCTTGAGTGCTATTTAACCAATGCCGGAAAAATAATATCTATATACATTCATAGCTTTTAGGCTCAATATTAACCCTAGATATAATATATATATATATATATATATATATATATATATATATATATATATATATATATATATATATGTATATATATATATATATATATATATATATATACTCACTCGACTAATCATCGAATCATCTGAAACTACATAATCGGGCGTTTTTGACATAGGCCGAATCTGACTCATCTTTTTTGTAACAGTATGGCTTCCGAAGACAAGATCCGCTTAGAGAGTTCGTAGAATATTTCGAGCCGCTTTTGATGCGTCTAAGGCTTTATTCTTTAGACATGTAATACGATATACGACCTTATGAATAATCCCTTCTCGATTCCTACTGGTAATGCTCTGGCTTGCTTCCTCACGCTTACAGTCCCCCCCCCCCATTTTTATCGGCTAAATCAGTCTATCTTCTTGTAGGTTGGCCAGGGCACCAGCCACCCGTTTAGATATTACCGCTTGAGAGTTATTGGGTACTTTGACTAGCCAGACAGTATTATTATTATTATTACTTGCTAAGCTACAACCCTAGTTGGAAAAGCAAGATGCTATAAGCCCAGGGGCCCCAACAGGGAAAATAGCCCAGTGAGGAAAGGAAACAAGAAAAAATAATATATTTTAAGAACAATGACATTTAAATAAATATTTCCTATATAAGCTAAGAAAACTTTAACAAAACAAGAGGAAGAGAAACGAGATAGAATAGTGAGCCCGAGTGTACCCTCAAGCAAGAGAACTCTAACCCAAGACAGTGAAAGACCATGGTACAGAGGCTATGGCACTACAGTACTACATTGGATCCTGCTCTCTGGTTACGGCTTATTTTCTGTAGGTAGTAGGTTAGCCAGGGCACCAGCCACCCGTTTAGACATTACCGCTTGAGAGTTATTGGGTACTTTGACTAGCCAGACAGTACTGCATTGGATCCTGCTCTCTGGTCACGGCTCATTTTCTGTAGGTAGTAGGTTGGCCAGGGTACCAGCCACCCGTTCAGATATTACCGCTTGAGAGTTATTGGGTACTTTGACTAGCCAGACAGCACTACATTGGATCCTGCTCTCTGGTTATGGCTCATTTTCCTTTTGCTACACATATATCGATTAGTCTGGCCTATTTACATATTCTCCTTTGTCCTCAAGGGGTTAACTACTGCACTGTCATTATTCAGTGGCTACTTTCCTCTTCGTATGGGTAGAAGAGACTTTTTAGCTATGGGAAGCAGCTATTCTATGAGAAGGACGCTCCAAAATCAAACCATTGTTCTCTGGTCTTGGGTAGTGCTATAACCTCTGTACCATGGTCTTCCACTGTCTTTGGGTAGAGTTCTCTTGCTTAAGGGTACAGGTACATTAGGGCACACTATTCTATCTTATTTCTCTTCCTCTATTTTTTTTCTCAAGTTTTTATAGTTTATATATGAAATGTCTATTTTGATGCTGATACTGTTCTTAAAATAATATATTTTAAATGGTTATTACTTTTCTTGTAGTTTCCTTATTTCCTTTCCTCACTGGGCTATTTTCCCTGTTGGAGCGCTCGGGCTTATAGCATTCTGCTTTCCCAACTAGGGCTGTAGCTTAACAAGTAATAATAATAATAATAATAATAATAATAATAATAACAATAATAACAATATAATAATAATAATAATAATAATAATAATAATAATAATAATCTAAAGGTAATAACTAGAGGCAATTGCATGCAAGTTATATAAAATGTTCTATCTCTGTTTTTTATTATTATTATTATTATTATTATTATTATTATTATTATTATTATTATTATTATTTCAATCCAGGCTACAACCCCAGTTGAAAAAGCAAGATGCTATAAGCCCAAAGGCTCCAACGGGGAAAAAAGGCCCAGTAAGAAAAGGAAATAAGGAAACAAACGAATTACAAGAGAAGTAATAAACTATTAAAATAAAATATTTTAAGAACAGTAACAACAATAAAATATATAAACCATAAAAAATTAACTATTTATTATAACCTTATACTTATTCTTCAATAGGGAGCCTTTCTCTAAATTAATAATAATAATAATAATAATAATAATTACTATCATCATTATAAGCTAAGCTACAACCCTAGTTGGAAAATCGTGTTATAAGCATAAGGGCTCCAAGAGGGAAAAATAGCCCAGTGAAGAAATGAAGTAAGGTAACAGATATAATAGCGTGCCCGAGTGTACCCTCAAGCAAGAGAACTCTAAACCAAGACAGTGGGAGACCATGGTGCAGAGGCTATGGCACTACCCAAGACTAGAGAGCAATGGCTTGATTATGGAGTGTCCTTGATATTAATGTCCTCTATACAGTATATCTCTCTTATAGCCACTATTTCCTCAAAAACAATTATTCCTCTTTTTTAAACTATCTCCTGACACTGCTAGCCAACATTTCATGAAATCTCTGAAATTCTGAAATCCATCAGAATTTTCTATCATTATGTTTTGTCCCTCCGACAACCCCATATCGCTCATTTGCGACAACGTCGTCTAACTCAAAAATAGCTATTTTTCAGGAGAGCCATTTTAATCAATTAAAACACACTCATATTAATGTATGTCGTTAGGACATTTAGCGCCTCAAGCTATCAATTTTTTAGCTACAATTATGACCCTTTTGCCAAAAGAATCAGCATTTGAAGATGAATATGTCTATATGGATAACTCAAAAATACATTTCTTGAGTTATGACGTTGTTGTCGCAAGCGAGCGATATATCTAAGAGACATACACTTCCTTCTATGTTGGATCGATAAGAGTATTAGATATTGATTTCATATCAAAACAAAATAGCTGCTGTACTCAAAGATAGTCAAATTTGTAGATATATAAATTACACATATTAAAATTACAGTATGTAATAAATATAACCGTTGGCAAACATGGAAGAATATTGGGAGTTAAATGGCAGAACAAGATTAGAAATGAAACTATAAGAGAGATTACTCGAGTGCCATATGTAGATGAGAGCATGGCGAGGGATAGATGGAGATGGTTTGGGCATGCTCTTCGCAATCCCCAAGAGAGATTAGTTCACCAAACTTTCAACTGGGCTTCACAAGGCACCAGAAGAGTTGGAAAACCTAGACCTAATGGCTGAGGAATATGAAGCGTGAAGTAAGAGGTGATGAATAGAGAAGTATTCATATAAAAGCTCAAGATAGAGACGACTAACGAAATCTAACTGAGGCCCTTTGCGTCAATAGGCGTAGGAGGAGACGATGATGATGATGAAGAAGTAATAAATAACAAAGGTATTTTTGAAATACAAAGTCAGCTTCACTGCAGGAATTCTTTTGCAATAACTATTGACGTGACTGGCCTTGGCCATTATAATGACCGTGCGCGCGCGCATGAGCACACACACACAAACACACACACACACACACACACACACATATATATATATATATATATATATATATATATATATATATATATTTATATACTTACGAGAATAATAAATGCCACCATTTCTGGTTCACTGCAGGACAAAGGCCTCAGACATGTTCTTAGTCATGTCTGGGGTATGGCCAACTTCATCACCATGCTGTGATGGTGGGAGACTTTAATGTGATCGCTCTCAGGGAAAGCAGTCCAGTGAGGAAAGGAAATAAGGGAATAACAAACTATATTTCAGTAATGAACAAAACTATCAAATGTTTTAAGATAAGTAACACTGTTAAAATAGATCAGTCATATATAAATTATAAATGAGGCTTCTGCCGAATACTCTGGCCTATTCTTTACACATTCTCTTCTGTCCTCATACACCTGACAACACTGAGATTACCAAACAACTCTTCATTCAAGGGGTTAACTATTGCACTGTAATTGTTCAGTGGTTATTTTCCTCTTGGTAAGGGTAGAAGAGACTCTTTACCTATGGTAAGCAGCTCATCTAGGAGAAAGACACTGCAAAATCAAACCATTGTTCTCCAGTCTTGGGTAGTGCCATAGCCTGGTCTTCCACTGTCTTGGGATAGAGTTCTCTTGCTTGAGGGTACACTCGGGCACACTATTTTATTTTATTTCTCTTCCTCTTGTTTTGATAGTTTTATAGTTTATATATGAAATATATGTTTAGTGTTGTTGCTGTTCTTAAAATATCTTATTCTTCCTTGATTCCTTTCCTCACTAGGCTATTTTCTCTGTTGGAGCCCTAGGGCTTATAACATTATGCTTTTCCAACTAGGGGTTTAGCTTAGCTAGTAGTAATAATAATAATAATAATACTCTAGAAGTTTTATTCCACCTATGGGCAGATTGTGGAATGATCTTCCTAATCAGGTAGTTGAATCAGCGGAACTTCAAAAGTTCAAATTTGCAGCGAATATTTTCATGTTGAACAGGCTGACATAAGATCACTTGAACGTTGTTACTGATCTTATAATATACTATATACATTATTCATTACTTCTCGTGCATTCTATATATTTCCATTTTTCCTCTCCTCATTGGGCTATTTATAGTAAAACCATTCTGTCGTGGCCGCTGAGACGGTTTCTGTTCCCCTGTACAGCGTACCCATGTCAAAATATTTCGACCACTTTAAGGAAAAATGAACACTGTGGTTAGAGACGAGCCATACAAACTGAGTGAGACTAATGCTACCGTTAATGACAGATGACATTCCTCAGGGTATGCCTAGGGTGCATCCCCACCTTTTTCACTAATCTCACTGGATTAAGACAAGATTAAATCTGCTCTCTCTCTCTCTCTCTCTCTCTCTCTCTCTCTCTCTCTCTCTCTCTCTCTCTCTCTCTCGTTATTCTTGTCGAGCATACAGTATATATTTCATTAGGTACACAGTTAAATAAGCGTAATTTTAATAGAATATTATCCGTAAAAATATACTGTTCTTAGCCGTAATTCAGTAAAATACTGGAGAGTGTAATTTTTACCCTACCCTGTTATCTTATTACGGGTTGATGATCATAATATCACCATTTAACGTCTATATTTCCGTTTATTAGACGGTAAATGCCTGGCTACATTTATTACTGAATTTTTACCGGTTTTTCGGCATATTTTTAACAGTGTAAGGTATTCATTTCTAGAAGGATAATTACAACCAAGTACATGTCCCCCAAAATCATAATCTCAGGATATTTGCCATTTTTATCCTACCGTCTTAATATGACTCGGACAGATGGTAAGTTTGAAATCCGATTGACCTGTCCTTGGAGGTCTCAAGGGTAAATTTATGTAGCAAATATCAGCGAGCCATATTTAATCCCTTGAATGGTTGGTCTTGGGGTATAAAATGTAGTGTTTGAGGTAGTGACTGCATTATCTAGTAAACATAAAGCATGGAAACATCTCCAAACCATGTTCTCTGTCCCAATGCCAGGGAAATAGTACATAGTGTGTACAAATATTTCACAAAAGAGAAGATGAATCGCGGCCCTTTTACTGATGTCACCAAAGCATGTATCCGTACTTCTGAAGCCACAAATGTTCCAGAAAGGGAGAGAGAGAGAGAGAGAGAGAGAGAGAGAGAGAGAGAGAGAGAGAGAGAGAGAGAGAGAGAGGGGGGGGGAAGATACAACAAAGATTAAATTGACTTCCTTTAAGAAATCCTAATCTTATAAGCTGGATGACCATTGATTGACAGATGTGACCCGACCACCATAAGTTTGGAGATATCAGTTATGAAAGATAAGTATCTGACAAAGGCAGCACAATAAAATTAATTTGAAATATCTCCATATGTATTGTAGTGTGCCAGCAGAAAAAACAATAACCAAGGAAGTATAGTAAAGCTGATTTTATTTAGACGATTTAGTACAGTTGTAAAGAAAGGGTGAGGAAAATGGGTTGCCTAATCTCTTAATCTGGCTTTATCGTTGTTTTCAAAGGTTTTCGACTTGTCTCTAAAGAGTGATTCCTTCAAATGAAAATGAACAAAGTGTTTACACTCGAACACGATACCTTTTGGAAATGAGCTCTTCTCAGCGGCCACGACAGAATGGTTTGACTATAGCCCTTGGGCTAGCATTATGCTTTTCCAATTGGGGTTGTAGCTTGGCTAATAATAATAATAATAAACAAAAACAAATAGTATTGAATTCTTTAGGTAATGTTAGCAAAGTAACATTACAATTTTGCGAGATAAAAGTTGAAATTGCAAATGTATACAAAATACCAGTTTGAGTTAAAACTGGTGTGGCAATTAAATCTTGACTCGTCTTCCCAAGAAGTAATTGTAATATTAAAACTTCAAAATATATGTAATCCAGTACATTGTAGCAAATCACTATTTAAGAAATATAAATCAAAACGAATCTTTCTCCAATAACGTGTCGATATTTTTCGCATTATTTAAATAACAACTAAAGCAAAATGAGCAAAACCCATCCTAACTTGGCCAGTGGAGCGCGTATTCCCAAGGCCACATTGCTAACAGCTGGCAACAGAGTTGCCAGGTTTCCCTTTATTCGACTAAAAACTTCAAATTTGGCCTTATTTTTTAAATTAGCCTTTAGCCATATCATATAAAAGGGTGGCCTAAAATGCTATACTTTTGACCTTTTTTTACTAATGCGTTGATCTTTTAAAGCCGCAGTTTATCAGAAGTTGGCCTCTTCTCAATTAGAAAACTTGGCAACGCTGGCTGGTAAAGTTGCCACATCGTATTATTATCAGGGTCGCGTTGCCATACATAACGAGTGATGTATACATATTCACGGAATGGCAATACACTGAAATGACTCTACGTCTTCTAAGAGTAAAAATAAAAACAAATAGGTAATCAGATATCGATTTGTATATTAATATACTAGATAAACATCTTTAATAAATCCTCAAACATCTGCCCTTGAAAAAGCAAATAAAAAAAAGTCCACTTTAGTAATAAAAACATCGGTTAAGAGCAAAAAAGACATGGTAACATCTAGGTGTGGATGAAGTAAAAAAAAAACTTCACCGGATACAAGGGCGAAGAGCAGATGTTTTTGTAATATTACGTTATTTACTAATAATCAATAACGATCATTCAAATTCATTCATTTACCCTGTGACATTTATTTTGTATGTAACTAATAGAAAAAGCAGGATGTGTGGTCCAATAGGAAAAATAGCCCAGTGAGGAAAGGAAATAAACTATACGAGTACTCAAGAACAAATAATATGAAATCACGATGCTACAAACCCCGGTGGTCCAATAGGGAAAATAGCCCAGTGAGGAAAGGAAATAAACAATATGAGTAGTCAAGAATATAAAATATGAAATATTTTAAGATCAGTAATAACGTAAAAATAGATATGTCGTATATAAACTATGAATATGCCATCGTGTATTTTAATAGCAGCCTTATCAATTATATACTTAATGAATATTCTTCAATTTGAATTGACCAATTATATACTTAATGAATATTCTTCAATTTGAATTGACCCTATATATGCGTGGTTGTGTGTAGTATGTTGTTAGATAAGAAAAAAAATAACCAATAAAGGAAACTTGGTAAAAGTTTGAAAATGTTCAAATTATAGTTCCTGTCGCGCGCACACACATACACACATTATATATATATATATATATATATATATATATATATATATATATATATATATATATATATATATATAATTGGAATACCCGCTACTTTAGTTTGTTCTCATGTGTAAATATATACATATATATATGTGTATATATATACATATATATATATATATATATATATATATATATATATATATATATATATATATATATATATACCTATACACAAGAAAAAACTAAAGTAAGGGATATTCCAACATGTGAGAAAAAGACATGGGCACGATAATGGATGGACAAGAAGAATAACAGAATGGGTCCCTAAAGATTGCAAACGAAGCAGAGGAAGGAAGAGAAGACGATGGATTGAAGAGCCAAGAAAATTGGCTGTATAGACTGTCGTGGTAAAACCACCTTTGTCCTGCAGTGGATTAGCAAGATGAGAATATATATATATATATATATATATATATATATATATATATATATATATATATATATATATATATATATATATATATAGGGCTATTCTAACATTTTAGATAAAGAAATAGACAGGAGCAAGACATATAATGAAAATTACTAATAATAGCCAGATATTAAGTATAACAAGAACGAAAAATGACACATATATACGAGATATTAAACCACCGAGACAATAAATATCTTAAATTGATTTGGCAGACAAAAAATTTATTTAATTAAAAGCTCAAAAGTAATATTTGGCAACTCTAGGCCAGGGTGCACAATCTTGTTGCAACGCGATCCTAGCAAACCGATATGATTGCACCATGTTTCTATATTTGTATTTCTATGTTTATAGATTCAGTCTTTCTGTATTTTCATAGTAAGCTAAAAGAACAGTTAGTAATACTAATTTCCTTATAATTCTTTAATTGCTAGATTTTTATAGTTTAGATATGAGATTTATTTAAGTGTTGTTACTGCTCTTAAAATATTTTAATTTATTTGTTCATTGCTTGTGTAGTTTATTTCAATATTTCCTTTCCTCACTGGACTATTTTACCTATTGTAGCCCTTGGCCTTATAGCACCCTCCTTTTCCAACTAGGGCTGCAGCTTAGCAGGTAATAATAATAATAATAATAATAATAATAATAATAATTACTGAAAAGTTTATTGAACGAAGCTGGTTTTTATAGTTTAGATATGAGATTTATTTTAATTTTGTTACTGCTCTTAGAATATTTTAATCTAATTGTTCATTGCTTGTGTAGTTTATTTCAATATTTCCTTTCCTCACTGGGCTATTTTACCTATTGGAACCCTTGCTTTTCCAACTAGGGCTGTAGCTTAGCAAATAATAATAATAATAATGATAATAATAATAATAATAATAGTCTAAGTGTATTGAACGAAGCTTAACAGAACTGTTCAAATAATCGCACATAAAAGCCTTCAGCTTCACATCTTTCCCTACCCTATTTCTTCCATTGTCTGCCAAACATTACACCAGACATAAGACCAATAAATCAATATTTTTCTCCCCTCTTTGGTTACTGAAAACCACCAGCTGTTGACCGGTATGAACGCTTATCAGTAGTTTTTCCACTCATCGTACGTCTGGCAGCGAGGGGAGCCCTGCTTCTTGTCATGGCGGGTTAAGGTGGTGTAATATCTGAGGCCAGGTTTCTTATACTTTTTTTTTTCTCGTATCTAAATTTATATATTGATAAACTTCATCTATAAAAGGATTTGTCTTTCGAAGAACCCGAATGATAAGTTATCTTTTCTTAGAAACGTTGTGTGGCTATCTATCTATTTATCTATCTATCTATCTATATATATATATATATATATATATATATATATATATATATATATATATATATATATATATATATATATATATATATATATATTCTTGATACAGTTTCATATGTATGTATATATATATATATATATATATATATATATATATATATATATATATATATATATATATATATATATACTTGATACAGTTTCATATTTGTGTATACATATATATATATATATATATATATATATATATATATATACTTGATACAGTTTCATATTTGTGTATACATATATATATATATATATATATATATATATATATATATATATATATATATATATATATATATATACTTGATACAGTTTCATATTTATGTATACATATATATATATATATATATATATATATATATATATATATATATATATATATATATATATATATATATATACTTGATACAGTTTCATATATATATATATATATATATATATATATATATATATATATATATATATATATATATATATATACATTTCTCGCCATTATCTACAATTTTTAACATTACAATCTCAATACCATGTATTTAATGTAATAATACAAGTAAGGTGCTTTCCCATACCAACTATTTTTTTTTACCTAATAAAGTTCGAAAATTTCGGCTAAGTAACCGCCAGACATTCTGATCACCTGAAACTACTTCATTTTCTATAGGTCTAATAACTGAGTTGCCTAAGACTAAACTATAACACGTTTGTGAAAGATGGGGTATTTTTTATAGAATGAACATTTACATATATATATATATATATATATATATATATATATATATATATATATATATATATATATATATATATAAGCTAAGGCAAAACTACAACGATATCAAACGTTTCATATACAGTAAAAACATTAAACAATGATTACAATAAAAAAAACACTGAAAAGAAAATAACACATGAACACCTAAAATCAAATAAAGACAAATTATATCACTTTCAAATTGGCAATAAAAATCACATACTCAAACACTGGGCAAACTGCTAAAATAAACTAGACTAGATTCTATACTCACACTTAGCCAAATCCAAAATCAAATCTCGTACAAAATCAATTAAGGCTCAATCTAACATCTGCTCCACAAATGATCACTATAGAAGGTAGGGTTTTAAATCAATAAGAGCTCAAATTGGGTCTAGACAAAAAAGCCCCCTTCCATGTAGGACACTGTCCTATGTTAGGTGTGACGGTGCCAAGAGAAGGTTGTGAACTCAAAGGCAGGATGCAATCAACTGAGTTCATTTATTATGGAACACTCTCCTTTATTTACATAACCTCAAGGCAACAGGAAATTTCATGTTTGAGAAAATGACAATGTTACATAGGCGACACGCAGACATGTTTATTCTGGTTCTTTTTAGTGCGAGGGAAGAGCGAAGATACAAGCATAATATATACAAAAGGAATTATGTACAATTGTGTGACACACGGTTGGTACATAGGTTAGGATGTGTTTGCATATGCTAGGTTTGCGGGTTCCAGGGTCCCTTAGGTAAATATAGTAGGATACGTTGTCCTAGGTTACATTAAGCTAGAGTAATCTAGGAGGGGTCGTGGAGTACAGTATATCCTTCGTCAATCAGGATGGGACACCATATATTATTATGAGAGATATGACTGAAACACTGGTATATGGACAAAATAGTTCCACAATGTGAAACGTGGACAAAATCCCACAGTAAGCTAAAGTAAAGTAAAACTTCATTTTGAAGTTTTTATTTATGATTTAATAGACCATATTGATGAGCAACTTCATGTTAACGTGCATAAGTAATATATTTACTTTTTTATGCATTGAAAGAACTTATCTGGCATATTCAGTTATTTTATCCATAACAGATAACCGAAGGATCAATTGTTTAAATGCTTTTGTTCACTCTTTTCATGAGCTTGCACTACATAAAGATGATCTACTCTTCCTCCCTAGTTATGGGCTGCCAAAGTTCAGTTTTGTGTAGTGCCAGTTCATGAATAGAGTGAACGAAAGCTAAGTAAATTGATCCTGCAATTGTCAAATATGGACAAAATAACTTAAATAAATAATGTAAATGGCAGATAGATTCTTCTAGTACATACTATAAAAGTAAATATAGTACATATGCACATCAACGTGAAGTGGCTTATAAATGTGGTCTAATATTAAAAAAAATTCAAAATAAATGTTTACTATATTGTAACCCCATGTGGGATTTTGTCCACTTTTCACATTGTAGGATTATATCCTCTATGATTTTGTTCTGTGGGATTTAGTCATGGATTCGTAACCCCAAACAGCTCTAATGGGCTCATTGTCAAAATTCAGGGTGAGCAATAAAATGGTCACTATAGGGAGAAGGGTTAAACTGATCCTCAAACACTGGTTTTTAAAATGCCACCTTACTGAATACGAGATCCACCACCACCAACACTATTAACTGGATTATATACAAATTTGTCTGGTAGGATTACACCGATTCCTCCGCCACCAAAATAAACACACAATTCCGATTCCTCCGCCACCAAAAACTAGTCCCATTCACCCAAAACGTCCTTACGCCACCCCATGCAAATTTCGTACTTACTCTTCACTGCCATAAATGTGATATCTATTTCCACTTCGAGTTTCCATGTAGCTGTCGTCATTTCTAGATGGCACAGTAAACGAACACAAAAAGAAACAAAGTAAAAAGTTAATTAAAACTGGGTGCTGTTAATCTAAGGTGAACAGTAGTAGCCTACAACAGTGAGATTTTAGAGGGATTTCTAATAAACTTTGTCCATCGAAGTTAGTCTAGAGATATAATCTATGTTAGATGCAATTATAATAAATTATAGTTTAACATTCTTGTAAGTAGGGTTATATTAGTTAAACTAGAATTATAAATGGACATAGGCCTATGTCAAGTTCTAAACATGACACATAACAGTAATTTGACAAAAGCAATGGACAAAGTTGCAATAAGAAAATATAAATAAAAAGAGTTGATTATCAAAACTTACATTACATTAAATCATTATTAGAATCGTCGATGTGTTAAATTCTATCATTTTAGGAAATAATAAATTTAGGAGTTTTCAATGTTTAAACAGCATTCAACGAAAGAGGTGTAAAAAGATAATAGAAAGAATGAAATATTGAAGAAAAAAATACACAGTCAGGAAAAAAAAAAAAAACAGTGCAGTTTCGATAACACTTCAAACTATAAAAATAATAATCATCTTAGTGTTAAAAATGTTATATTACCTGGTAAATTAAATAACCTACTAATATTAATACAATTAATACTAAATCATAGGGATTAATTAACCTGCTAACAGGAGATATTACAATGTAAGAAAGATAAGAAGTGAAAAAGAATTGAAAAAGTGAAGAATTAAAATTTCTTATAGAGCTCATATATATATATATATATATATATATATATATATATATATATATATATATATATATATATATACATATATATATATATATATATATATATATATATATATATATATATATATATATATATATATATATATAGTCCGTCTCACAATACATACCTACAAAGAGAACAGCATATATATATATATATATATATATATATATATATATATATATATATATATATATATATATATATATATATATATATATATACAATATATATATATATACAATATATATATATATATATATATATATATATATATATATATATATTTGTATTTATATATATATATATATATATATATATATATATATATATATATATATAGTCTGTCTCATAATACATACCTACAAAGGGAACAGCATTTATATACAGTATATATATATATATATATATATATATATATATATATATATATATATATATATATATATATATATATATAGTCTGTCTGGCACTAAACAAACAAACTTACAACGAGAAACAGACATAAAAAAAAACCACAACAGCAAATGAAACGAACTCTTTGCAAACATGACGAAGTATTTACCGAGCTTACAACAAAACAGTTGGTCTCAACTACACAGACTGCAATGAGTTTGAGTCTGTAAACTGCAACTCAGGGGTTAATAATGAAAGACATCCAGATAATAAGTTCTTCATGATCTAAGTAAACGTTTTAATGATAAACATCGTGTGAATTTACTAAACTTGCAACTTGTGCACAATTCGTTTATGAGTAAGAAGTTTTTTTTTTTTTAATCAATGCTTGTACTAACTCGGTCTAGTCATCGCTGTCCGAAGCCGGCTTGTGGGATACTAGCATAAACTTGTAAGAACTGTTAACTTGTAACAGAGAGTATATGATTTTATTATTTATTGAAATACATGGTTAAATACCAAAAAAATGTATACGACAAACAAATTCTGTAGGCCTCTTTTTCCATAAAGTAAATAAAATCAAACATAGGTCTACCCGTAATAAAAAATTGTAATAAAGAGTATACAATTTTGATAGTTATTGAAATACCTTGCTAAATACCAAAAAAAATGTATACGACAAACAAATTTTATGGGCCTCTTTTTCCCCACGTAAATTAATAATAGGCCTACTAGTAGATAAAAAAAAAATATTCTCCATTCATAACATTAGTTCAAGATAAATTTCCCATCTAACCTATTAACATTGCAAATTTATTATTTTAAAATTGATCTCTTTAATAAAACAAAATATGTGGTAAATCTGTGATTATTAAAAGGTACGCAGACATAAAACATAACAATGTACGAATATTTTATCCCTTAATAATCCTTAATATATATATATATATATATATATATATATATATATATATATATATATATATATATATATATATATATATATATATATATATATATATATATATATATATGTGTGTGTGTGTGTGTGTGTGTGTGTGTGTGTTTTCGGTAAAGCTCAGCTCTCCCGTCCCTCAGGTAGGGAAGTGAGCGAGTAGTCATACACTGGTGAGGTGTGTGTGTGCGTATGTGTGCATATCAATCTAACTATTCAATCGTCATTTTTGACGGATCGCGTACACTAGTATCATCTACTAGTCAAATCCAGCTACGCATTATGATGACGTCATAATTAAAATAAGAGAAGATGACCAGCCATTCCATGACTTGCGTTTATAGAAGACTCAATATTGAACCCCACATGGCCAGTCTACCAGGGAGCATACATCTTCAGAGCCCTTTAAATCGAAAGGACAAAAATAAAACAAAAGCTGGCCTTCGAACACAGCGTAAAAGGAGCGCTGATTCCTCCTCCTGCCCTTGACTGAATATAGCTGGGCTTGAGCGTAGGTGTGCCAGGAGAGTGTTTGCAGTGACGTCATACACCCCCAACCACCTTCCTTTCCTCTGAGTTCATCTTTTGCAGTTCTTGAGCAGCGATGTGTGGGGCTGGTAAGATAACTTTCACATACCAAGGATGATAAATGATATATGCTTCGAGGGTAGACTATGAAATAATTTAATATCAAGCAGAAAAGGTATAGTTTTACTAAAAAAACATTAGTTATTTACTTCCCTATTTCTTTTCCTCACTGGGCTACTTTTCCTTGTTGGAGCAACAAGCCTTTCCAACTAGGGTTGTAGCTTACCTAGTAGTAGTAATAATAAAATAATAATAATAATAAAACCCAAGCTGAAAAGACTATAGTGATGAGGAATGAGGCTGTGGTGGCCTAATAGTAACGTCCCTGCCTGGTGATCGCCAGACTGGGGTTCGAGTCCAGCAGCCAGCTAAAACTCTTTAGTGGCTGCAACCTCACCGAACTTTGGGGGAGCCTATAGGTCTACCTCCTAAGTCATCAGCAAATATTGTTTGGCTCTCCCTGGCCCTAGCTTGGGTGGTCAGTCTCTAGGTCTACCTCCTAAGTCATCAGCAACCATTTCCTTGGCCCTCCTTGGCCCTAGCTTGGGTGGTCAGTCTCTAGGTCTACCCCCTAAGTCATCGGCAACCATTTACTTGGCCCTCCCTGGCCCTAGCTTGGGTGGTCACTCTCTAGGTCTACCTCCTAAGTCATCAGCAACCATTCCCTTGGCCCTCCCTGGCCCTAGCTTGGGTGGTCAGTCTCTAGGTCTACCCCCTAAGTCATCAGCAACCATTTACTTGGCCCTCCCTGGCCCTAGCTTGGGTGGTCAGTCTCTAGGTCTACCTCCTAAGTCATCAGCAACCATTCCCTTGGCCCTCCCTGGCCCTAGCTTGGGTGGTCAGTCTCTAGGGGCATTGTCTTGCTTGCTAGGGCAATGTCACTGTCCCTTGTCTCTTCCATTCGTGAGCATCTTTTAAACATGAACCTCATACAACCTTGTACGATAGTACCACCGAGGTATAGTTACAATGAAAACGGGAATAATCACGAAAATA
>NC_090734.1:136254867-136257367 GCF_036898095.1 Palaemon carinicauda
GACTGGCGAAATCTAACGAAGGCCCTTTGCGTCAATAGGCGTAGGATATATATATATATATATATATATATATATATATATATATATATATATATATATAGTATATATATATATATACAAACATAAAATTCAAATTAAGAGAACTGCAGAAAGACATTATGGCAAAACAATCAAACAAACTCAACAGAAAAAAAATCTAAAAGGAAAACAATAATTATTTAAAATAAACCTGCATTAACAATATTAACATAAACCAAATGAAAGTAATTCAAACACGAATAAAACAAACTTTAAGAGACTTCCAAACGTACCATTTCAACCCTAGCATTATTATTGATTTTTTAAGTAACAGATCTCAAAGAGTGGACTTAACAAATAATCGTATGAATAAGGGGACTTGAATCAGTAGAACTTCAAAAGTTCAAAGTTGCAGCAAATGTTTTTATGTTGAACAGACTGACATAAGTCTTTTTATAGTTTATATATGACATATCTGTTTTGACGTTGTTACTGTTTTTAGAATGATTTATTGTTAATTTGTTCTCATCATTTATTTATTTCCTTATTTCCTTTCCTCGTTTGGCTATTTTTCCTTGTTGGAGCCCTTGGGCTTATAGCATCTTTCTTTTCCAACTAGGGTTGTAGCTTGGCTAATAATAATAATAATAATAATGATAATAATAATAATAATAATAATAATAATAGACCGTGTGTAAACTCAACCAAGCGTCCAGCTGCCGTAGACGACATCCAGTTTATATTTATCCTTCCCTCAAGCATATTTCTTACATTAATAATATATTCCTTTCGATATAAAGGCGTCCATTGATTATATTTCGTTATTCTTTTGAAGACATAATAAGAAAAAAAAGAGTTTTACTTATCTTTGAATAAGATAGAAACACAACTAGGCCTATGTCGGTTACACGCGCGAAATCATATATTGATTTATTGACTTTTGTTACACAGATGCTACAACGAATGAGAGAGAGAGAGAGAGAGAGAGAGAGAGAGAGAGAGAGAGAGAGAGAGAGATATCAGATATAAGTACGGACTTAAATCAACTTCATGTTAAAAACTTGTATATGAATTAAAGATAATTAAAAGTTATGAATATAAAAATGTGATCCACAAATATCATTATTATTACTCCACTACAAAATAATAATAATAATAATAATAATAATAATAATAATAATAACTGAAAAACAGCCCAATGAGGAAACAAAATAAGGTAATAAATAAAATGTGATCCACAAATATCATTATTACTACTCCAATACAAAATAATAATAATAATAATAATAATAATAAGGAAAAACAGCCCAATGAGGAAACAAAATAGGGTAATTTATACACTGTAAGAGAAGTAATAAAGTAATTTCTTTCTGGTCACGCTCAGCTCTCCCCATCTCTTGGAGAGAGGAAGAGGGAATAGTCATACCCCGATGAGAGGTAGCACGCGTGTGTGTTTATCTAAATATCTAACTGTCATTTATGACGGGTCGCGTACACAAGTAATATTAATAATTTGTTTCTTTTTAATTAATTTGGGTTTATGAGAAACAATTAAGTACTATTATTAGTATATAGAATCAATTGACCTATTAAAAAAAATATCATTACACACAAATAGCAACAAGGAATATTATTATTATTATTATCATAATTATTATTATTATTATCATTATTATTATTATTATTATTATTATTAATTGCTAAGTTACAACCCTATTTGGAAAAGCAGAATGCTATAAGCCAAGGGGCCCCATCAGGGAAAATAGCCCAGTGAGGAAAGGAAACAAGGAAAAATTAAATATATTTTGAACAGTAACATTAAAATAAATATCTTCTATATAAACTATAAAACTTTAACAAAACAAGAGGAAGAGAAATAACATAGAATTAAGTGCCCGAGTGTACCCTCAAGCAAGAGACCTTTAACCCAAGACAGTGGAAGACCATGGTACAGAGGCTATGGTACTACCCAAGGCTAGAGAACAATGGCTTAATTTTGAAACCATGGAAATTATTATTATTAATTGCTAAGATACAACCGTAGTTAGAAAAACAGAATGCTACAAGCCCAGGGGCTCCATCAGGGAAAATAGCCCCACTGAGGGAAGGAAACAAGGAAAAATTACATCTTTTTTGAATAGTAACATTAAAATAAATATCTTCTATATAAACTATAAACTTTAACAAAACAAGAGGAAGAGAAATAACATAGAATTGAGTGCCCGAGTGTACCCTCAAGCAAAAAACTCTAACCCAAGACAGTGGAAGACCATGGTACAGAGGCTATGGCATTACCAAAGACTAGAGAATAATGGGTTGATTTTGAAACCATTGAAGTAGGAAGCCAGAGAAGTAACCGCAGTGCTGTATTGCCCGACTGTAATTAATAACTAGACGCCATTAATCTGACAGGCGAAATCTTTGTGATAGCTTAAATGCTCTCCAGAAGTTCAAACTTGCAGCGAATGTTTTTATGTTGAAT
>NC_090734.1:136262367-136267984 GCF_036898095.1 Palaemon carinicauda
ATTATATTGTTCTTTATGGATAATACTTCATTTTATTGAATGTAAAACATCAAATTCAAACCATAACAGCATATCTCTATACTTGAGAAATAACAGGATATGCCTTTCGACACTAAAAAAAAAACCCGCCAACGAAATATTTTGTTCGATTACATTTAAAATATATTACAATAACCACTAATTTGTTTCATTACACTATTATACGAGTAAACATTTCCTCAACGAATCACTACATACACAAATAATACACATAGTTAATAGAAACTTCTTACAAATATCAGTAAGGGAGTGAAAGAATCACAACTCCACCACAGCAACGCTGTGTCTGAGAGACCTTTCTGTTGTGTTGATAGTCTGGGTCTGGGACGCTCCTCCATGTGAGAAGTTGTAGTGGGAGGGGCAAACAAGCATTGCGCGCCATCTATGGGCCAGACTTTTTAGTCCACGGTGTCAAGATTCCCCTGTGATCAACAATAAAATAATAATAATAATAATAATAATAATAATAATAATAATAATAATAATAATAGGGAAGTGGGGAATATGGGGAAAGGAAGAGTACCCCCTGGATACAATCCAGTATATAGCTCAAAGGCAGGTACTCGGGATGGGAAAGATTTAGGAAATAGGGAGAAAGAGAAGTACAGGAGAAGAATAAAAGAGAGGGGCAGACCCTCTTGCGATATTAGGGAATTGGTTTTATTATTATTATTATTTTATTATTTCAATCAACAATCAACAATAATAATAATAATAATAATAATAATAATAATAATAATAATAATAATAATTACAATTTTAATAATAATAATAATAATAATAATAATAATAATAATAATAATAATAATAATAATAATAATAATGATAATAATAATAATAATAATAATTTACAATATTTTACTATTAATCTTTATCATCATCTCTTCTGTGCCTATTGACGCAAAGGGCCTCGGTTAGATTTTGCCAGTCGTCTCTATCTTGAGCTTTTAAATCAATATTTCTACATTCATCATCTACTTCACGCTTCATAGTCCTCAGCCATGAAGGCCTGGGTCTTCCACCACTACTTAATTTTTAAATAATTACATAATTTAATGACAATTGGTGGGCTTGCAATGATTTTATATCTGATTATTATAATTGTTTTTCAAAAGAGACAGATAATTAAAACTTTATCAAATTAAATTTGTTATTCATAAGATCGTTAATATGCAGGTCATTTATATATATATATATATATATATATATATATTATATCCAACATTAAAGGATCCCTTATCGGGGGTTGACTTCAGAGAAGAACAACGTAAAAGTCACTGCCACTTTCATCTTGATAAATCGTGGGTGAAACCTCTATCTATTGAACGTTAATTTACTCTTCTTTCCAACCGTTATCTCTACATTAAGGGGTCGGTTGCCTGATGTACCCTCTCCCATGCCTTCTATCATTGGAATCCTCCCTCTTCCACAACACCAAACCTCGTCTCTCCATATCATCCTTCACGTTTCACCTTACCTCGCTAAATGTCTAACTCCTTCTCGATATTCAACTCCTGTGGCCTGATCGGTAACGTCTCTGCCTGGTGTTTCTCAGTCGGGGGTTCGAGTCCCGCTCAGACTCGTTAGGTGCTATTAGTGTCTGCAACCTTACCATCCTTGTAAGCTAAGGTTGGGGGTTTGGGGGAGCCTATAGGTCTATCTGCTGAGTCCATCAGAAGCAACTGCCTGGCCCTTCCTGGTCCTAGATTGGGTGGAGAGGAGGCTTGGGCGCTGATCATATAATATATGGTCAGTCTCTAGGGCAGTGTCCTCATTGCTAGGGCAATGTCATTGTCCCTTGCCTCTGCCATTCATGAGCAGACCTTTAAACCTTAAACAGGTTCTTCCCAAGCCCTCCCCACTCCCTCCCCCCACCGACCATCTTAAGAACCATCCCAGTCATGAAACTTATCAGCTCTGTAATTTTTACTACGCCTGCCATTCTTATTTCATTATTTTCCATTCTATCAAGCAGTGATATTCCTATAATCGACCACAGCATTCTCACCTCTGTTTCTGCAGTCTTTGGCTTCCTCTTTTCGTTTAAAAACCCGCGGCTGATCCATATATTAACACTGATCTTTATTAATGCGCTATAAATCTTGGCTTTTATCTTGATTGACGTTTTCTTAAGCCTCAAAAACCTCCCGTCTGACCCACTTGATTTACTCTATCTTAATCTTGATCACATTTACTCCCAACTTTTTCCTTTTTTTTGAAATTTTCCAAACCCTCTTATCAGCTTCAGCCGTATCTCCTCACTATCCCCAAATAATAATGTTATCTTCTACACACACACACACACACACACACACACACACATATATATATATATATATATATACATGTGTTTGTGTGTGTTGTGTATTATCATTCACTCTTAACTCTCCCTGTCTCTCACTTACGGAGGGGGAAAGGTAGTAGTCATATGCTGGTGAGAGGGGTTAAGTATACGTGTGTGCATGTCTAAATATTTGTTTTTATTTATCATTTTTACAGGTTGCATACAGGTATATATATATGTATATTATATATATATATATATATATTATTACTTGCTAAGCTTCAACCCTAGTTAGAAAGGCAGAATGCTATAAGCCCAGGGGCTCCAACGGGAAAATAGCCCAGTGAGGAAAGGAAACAGGGAAAAAATATTTTAAGAACAGTAACAGCATTAAAATAAATATTTCCTTTATAAACTATGAAGAAAATTTAACAAAACAAGAGGAAGAGAAATCGGATAGAATAGTGCCCGAGTGTACCCTCAAGCAAGAGAACTCTAACCCAAGACAGTGGAAGACCATGGTACAGAGGTTATGGCACTACCCAAGACTAGAGAACAATGGTTTGATTTTGGAGTGTCCTTCTCCTAGAAGAGCTGCTTGCCATAGCTAAAGAGTCTCTTCTAACCCTTACCAAGAGGAAAGTAGCACTGAACAATTACAGTGCAGTAGTTAACCCCTAGGGTGAAGAAGAATTGTTTGGTAATCTCAGTGTTGTCAGGTGTATGGAGGACAGAGGAGAATCTGTAAAGAATAGGCCAGACTATTCGGTGTCTGTGTAGGCAAAGAGAAAGTGAACCGTAACGAGAGAGAAGGATCCAATATAGTACTGTGTAGCCACTCAAAGGACCCCCATAACTCTCTAGCGGTAGTATCTCAACGGTGGCTGGTGCCGTGACCAACCTACCTACCTATATATATATATATATATATATGTGTGTGTGTGTGTATATATATATATATATATATGGATAAATATCAACATAACATCGTGTTCAAATAGAAATAAAATTTCTACCTCATACTTGGGATCGAACGCTAGCCCCTTCTGAATATATATATATATACACAGTACATATATATATATATAATATATATATTTGTTTTACCCTTAAAAATGTTTGGCCAAGATATCTGGTATCAGTGATCTTTTTAGATAAGATTAGTTCATTCCTTTATCACTTCGTCATATCATGAATCCTCATATCTGCTCAACTTATCTCTACTCATTTAATAGACTTTTGAATTAATTTATTTACTAGCTAATATGAAGGCTAAGTTAGATAGCATAAAAAAGAATAGGCCTATATTTCGTTTATGTCATCATTAAAAAAGAATAGGCATACATTTCGTTTATCTGTCACCATTAAAAAATAATAGGCCTGCATTTCGTTAATCTGTTACCATTAAAAAATAATAGGCCTAAGATTTGATTATCTGTCATCATTTAAACAGAATAAGCGTATATTTCGTTTATCTGTCATCATTAAAAAAGTGTAGGTCTACGCATAAGTTTCATTTATGTGTCATCATTAAAAAATAATAGGCATAAGTTTCGTTTATAAGTCATCATTAACAAAAATAGGCATAAGTTTCGTTTATCTGTCATCATTAAAAAGAATAAGCCCAAGTTTCGTTTATCTGTCATCATTAAAAAGAATAAGCCCAAGTTTCGTTTATCTGTCATCATTAACAAGGATAAGACTACATTTCGTTTAGCTGTCATCAATTAAAAAGAATAAGCCCAAGTTTCGTTTATCTGTCATCATTAAAATGAATAGGCCTACGTTTCGTTGATCTTTTGCCATCATTTCACATAGCCAAATTTCGTTTTTAAATAGCATAAGGAATGTGCTACTTAATCTAGAATGTTTTGTGGGTGAAGGACAAATGGCCAGAAATAAGCAGATATTTGAGTGCCCAAAAAATTGCAGATATTGCGAGTAGTAACTCTGTGATTTTATCTAATGACACTATGTAACGTCATTTTACAAGAGATAACAAACAATCCCATTGTTATCGGAATAAGGCAAACTATTAAATAAACTCTCATTTATAACTGATTTTCTCTTAATTCCATATTTCTAAATTAATTATCTCAAAAAACTAGCCAGCAACTCGACGATGACGATGAAATTCAAGTACAAAGGGGAAGGGACGACTGTGAGTCTCAGTACGGTTACTTAGTATCTCAATTGTTTATATTCATTCTACAGCTCTTTCGACTCGCTGCTCTTACGTTTAGAAGGTAACTAAAATCACATCTGGATGTTCTATTAGTGACGAGGTAGGATTTGTACTTACATAAGTCACTTAGATTCTAATTTGATAATTTGTGGAGTGAAAAGTTACACGATACTACTCCTTTAAGACGTTCTGTTGCGAAGGCGTTGCATACTCACGTAGAATATGCGTATATATCTCCCCTATATAATAATGAGTGTCTAACAGAATTAGAGTTTAGTGAAAGATTGAAAAAACAGCGAATCAGACAATGGATAGGTTAAGAAAAATTTGGAAATCAAATCGCCTGAAATTACATATAAAAATCAGACTATATATAAATTTAGTGAGATCGGTGTTACCCTATGGACATGAGTCATGGTATGACAATGGAACAATCTCCAATAGATTTAGTAGATTTGAGAACAAAGCCCTCCGAAGGATAATGGGATTTAAATGGCAGGACAGGATTAGAAATGAGAGAGATTACTCGAGTGCCATATGTGGATGAGATCATGATGAGGGGTAAATGGAGATGGTTTGGGCATGCTCTTCGCATTCCCCAAGAGAGATTAGTTCACCAAATGTTAGCTGGGCTCCAAAAGGCATTAGAAGAGTTGGAAGACCCAGACCTACATGGCTGAGGACTATGAAGCGCGAAGTAGATGATGAATGGAGAAGTATTTAATTAAAAGCTCAAGATAGAGACGACTGACAAGGTCTAACCTAAGCCCTTTGCTGAGGATGACATATATATATATATATATATATATAACTGTATATATATATACTCAATTTCTTGAAAAGATGAAAAATCATATCCTTCAGCCCCTAAGCTATAAGTCATGGCAAACGATTAGCTCCGTGAAATTAATCAGTAAAATTGGGACTTATTTACTCCACATCTGGATGTATTTAGAGACTTCTCAAGATATTGTGAAGAGAGACTACAGTATTTTCCCATCTGTGCTCACAGGCGCACTCATTAATTGAACGTAACCTTGGAAGATATCACCAGTGGGTAACCTTGACTAAGCTCACCACTACAATCATATAAGCCATCAAAACTCAAG
>NC_090734.1:136268484-136337361 GCF_036898095.1 Palaemon carinicauda
AGAGAGAGAGAGAGAGAACTTGTTATTCATTTATCTAGCTCAAACAGGAGTAGATTTAATACCTACTCTCGAGAAATCTTTGATTTTTGGTATTACTCGGCAAAGCTGTACTAGTTAGGGCAACCCGTACTAGGTTGGTTTGCTGTGAGTGATCAGACGTATATCTCCCACCATCACCAATTATTATAATTATAATCATTACTTGCTAAGCTACAGCCCTAATTGGAAAAGCAGGATGCTATAAGCCCAGGGGCTCCAACAGGGAAAATAGCTCAGTGAGGAAAGGAAACAAAGAAAAAGAAAATATTTCAAGAAGAGCAACAAGATTAAAATATTTTTATTATATAAACTATAAAAAACTTTAACAAAACAAGATGAAGAGAAATTAGATAAAGCAGTAAGCTAGAGTGTACCCTCAAGCAAGAGAACTCTAACTCTGTGGCCAGTGTGGTGATGAAAATTGGCCAACCCCCCGCATGAATAAAACAATGTCTGAGGCCTTTGTCCTGCATTGGCCTAGAAACGATTCTATTTATTGTTTAAAGTTAGTAAAACCAGATACTTTCTAGTTATATCATATCCAGAGCACTTAGTGCTTTATCTATAGTTATTCATTTGGCTGAAAAACGTATTATTATTATTATTATTATTATTATTATTATTATTATTACTATCCAAGCTACAACCCTAGTTGGAAAAGCAAGATGCTATAAGCCCAGGGGCTCCAACAGGGAAAAATAGCCCAGTGAGGAAAAGGAATAAGGAAATAAATAAATGAAGAGAACAAATTAACAATAAATCATTCTAAAAAAAGTAACAACGTCAAAACAGACATGTCATATATAAACTATTAACAACATCAAAAACAAATGTCATAAATAAACTATAAAAAGACTCATGTCCGCCTGGTCAACAAAAAAGCATTTGCTCCAACTTTGAACTTTTGAAGTTCTACTGATTCAACTACCCGATATTTTAATTGAGGATAGCTTCAACTTCAAACATACTGAATTCATTCATGGGCACATTAAGGTCTTCATCAGCTTCAGGTGGAAAGCCTCAGGATACGATGGAATAACTGCCGTGATGATACTGGCCGAAAATGAAGTGACTTCCAGACTACTTACAAGATTATTTTGTAGAATGTGGCATGAAGAGGCAAAACCTGATGAATGGGAGTTAGGAGTGTTGGTGAAAATGGCAAAAAAGAAAAAGAAACCATCTGATTGCAATAATTACAGAGGCATATATATATATACATACATACATATACATATATATAATATATATATATATATATATATATATATATATATATATATACATGTGTGTGTGTGTGTGTGTGTGGGTAAATATCAACACAACAGCGACCTGGCCTTTCAATAGAAGGGGCTAGGATTCGATCCCAAGTATGGGGTAGAAATTTATTTCCATTTGAGCATCGGAAGCGACCTGGCCTTTCATTAGAAGGGGCTAGGGTTCGATCCCAATTATGAGGTAGAAATTTATATATACACACACACACACACATATATATATATATATATATATATATATATATATATATATATATATATATATATATATATATATATATATATATATATATATATATATATATATATATATAACCAGACACTTGCTCTTTATTATACAGTAGAAACTATTCGTCTATTCAAGTCACAACATTGGTTTTTTTTCTTCTATTAGTGATCGATTCAAGTCCGCAAAGATTGTGTTGCATCGTCTGTTCGTGGCTTATTCATACGACTATTTGTTAAGTCATCTCTCTATTAATGCAAGTGACTATCCCATTTTCTTCTTCTTCTTTTAGTGGTGTACTCGCCCTACTGGCTGCACGTCAAGGAAGCGTGGGAGAAACGCCACCACCCCAACATGCACATCTTGCGATACGAAGAGATGAAATCCGACATCACGAAGGAACTTGGCAAGCTTAGCGATTTCCTCGGAACTGGGCTCACCGAAAAGCAGCTGGAGAACGTGAGTGAGACACAATACAGTGTTTCTTATCAACTTCAATTTCTTCCTCTTCCCCTGACGTTACTTTGTATTGTAAAAACAACATACAACAGCCGATAAGGGTAAAGTTTAAGAATATAAAAGACATCATTAAGTGTAAAATGACGCCAACATCCCGTGTATTCTTTCTTACACATTTCGTTTAATCTATACAATTCTTGAAACAACTGTAGCCTAGACCTATACCAGTGCTCAAAATGAACTCAAACTAATTAAATAAATGGAGCAGATGCTAGTATTCTTTTCAAGTGACTTTATAATGAGAAAACCAATCCTCATAGCTCCTTTACTTGTCCCATACATGTCTAATCGATTCACAATTTCAGGTGGCGAAACACACTACTTTCGACGCCATGCGTAACCGAAAAACATTATTCGATTTCGACATGAGCGAGACATCGCCGTTTGTTGATGCTGAAGTTATGAAGAAAGATGGCGGGTTCTTCAGGCAGGGTATGTATTTTTTTAATACATTCTCTCTCTCTCTCTCTCTCTCTCTCTCTCTCTCTCTCTCTCTCTCTCTCTCTCTCTCTCTCTCTCTCTCTCTCTCGTGCGTTACATCTTTCGAATTTAGTTTCGAGGTCGTCATGTAGGACGTAGGTAGCAGGTTGGCCAGGACACTAGCCACCCCTTGAGGTATATACTACCGCTAGAGAGGTATGGGGTCCTTTGACTGGCCAGACAGTACTACATTGGATCCTTCTCTCTGGTTACGGTTCACTTTCCCTTGGCCTACTCATACACCGAATATTCTAGCCTATTCTTTACATCTTCTCCTTTGTCCTCATACACCTGACAACACTGAGATTACCAAACAATTCTTCTTCACCCAAGAGGTTACTGCATTGTCATTGTTCAGTGGCTACTTTCCTCATGGTAAGGGTAGAAGAGACTCTTTAGCTATGGTCAGCAGCTCTTCTAGGAGAAGGACACTCCAAAATCAATCCATTGTTCTCTAGTCTTGGGTAGTGCCATAGCCTCTGTACCATAGTCTTCCACTATCTTGGGTTAGAGTTCTCTTGAGGGTACACTGGGGCACGCTATTCTATCTTATTTCTCTTCCTCTTTTTTAAGTTTTTATAGTTACATAGGAGAAATTTATGTTGTTACTGTTCTTGAAATATTTTATTTATCCTTGTTTCCTCTCCTCACGTGGCTATTTTCCCTGTTGGAGCCCCCAAGCTTACAGCATCCTGCTTTTCCAACCATGGTTGTAGCTTAGCAAGTATTATTATTAATAATAATAATAATAATAATAATAATAATAATAATAATGGTAGGCTATATGAAAGGGACAGTGAGAACGTCCTGGACCCAGAGACTAACCATATATGCATAATATGATCAGCGTCCAAACCCCAGGGAGGACCAGGGAGGGCCAGACAATGGCTACTGATGACTTAGCAGGTAGACCTATAAGGCTACCCCCAACCCTCCATCCTTAGCTCACAGGAATGATGAGGTTGCAGACACCAAAAGAAAATACATGTATCGGGTTTGATTGCGTCTCGAACCCCCGTCTAACAGATTGTCAGACATGGACATTTCTAATAGGCTACCACAATTGAAGTTGCTTTTAACTCACTTTAATGATTCCTTTATACATATTACTAAATTCAGTTGCTTTAATACAACGTGCTTGGCTGTTTACAAATGAACACACATGGGAGTAGTACTAGAATGATAATTTAATTTTGCCTAATTAAATCTCTGTACCTTATATACCTGTGGATATTTTCATTACATAATTGCCTTAAACTGTAAAGGATATGATTATCTTATAACAAGTTTTATCGGCAACGAGAAAGCAATTGAAAATTTCCGTACAAACTGAATTATGTTGCTCACATATTATTATTATTATTATTATTATTATTATTATTATTATTATTATTATTATTATTATTATTATTATTATTATTATTATCATTCGCTAAGCTAGAACCCTAGATGGAAAACCAAGATATGCTATAAGCCCAAGGGCTCCAACAGGGAAAAATAGCCCAGTCAGGAAAGGAAAGAAGGAAATAAAAAACGACATAACAATGAAAAATCAAAATAAAATATTTGAAAAAAAAATAACAACATTAAAACATATTTCATATATAAACTATAGAAAGACTTAAGTCAGCCTGTAAGTTTGAACTTTTGAAGTTCTACACACACGTACAGGCTTTATAATCACCACTATTCCTTCCATACGAATATTCATGACACAACTATGGGTATCAAACAAATTTGTATTCGTTCTACATAGCTGTGTGATATAGTCTCAGAACGAAAACTTGTAATAGCTCTCAACACTACCACCCACGGTCTAGCTCAACCGTGTTACCACCTCAATTCCGCCAAGAAACGATAGATATTATGCATGCGTATATATGTCTATATACAACATAAGATTTTAATTTTCGTGTGCTTTACAAGATTTCTGATAATCTTTTAATCTGTATCATGTTTTATTTCAGGAAAAACTGGAGATGGAAAAAAGAAACTTAGCCAAGAAATGCAGACGCGAGTGAAGGAATGGTGCGATAAACATTTCGACTTTGGCCTAACTTTTGAATAGAATCAGACAACCTTGCTCTCTCTCTCTCTCTCTCTCTCTCTCTCTCTCTCTCTCTCTCTCTCTCTCTCTCTCTCTCTCGCTCTCTCTCTCTCTCTCTCTCTCTCTCTATAGCATTTTCCTTACAATAGAAATAATTGCTTAGTCTTTTCTGTATATGATACTAAATGATCAGTAGAATATCACAATCATTACTCAGTAATGTGAAACACGAAAGTAAGACGTTTGTTATTTAACTATTGGAAATATGTAAGTGAAATCCATGTTAATTGTTCAGTTTATTGTTATGTTAAATCTTAATTTTGTTTATATGAGAAAATAATGATTTGGAATTGTAGGTAATTACGTAATTGTAATTTACATAATTACCATAATGGATAACCAGTGTCAGAATCTAAGTGTCTAAATCTATGTTTTGTAATTAGCTTGCTTTTTTTTTAGTTTTTTAGTATTTGATTATAATTCAACGATGTCAGTTGATATTTAAATAATTATATCAGATCTGGACGAAAATAAAATAGACAGATGCAACTGATAATTTATTCTTAGCAGTTATTCAAACTTATTTCCTTAGCTTTTTAATTCGTTCCTACAGTATATATATATATATATATATATATATATATATATATATATATATATATATATATATATATATATATATATATATATATATCGGTATATATATATAGGCATATATATATATATATATATATATATATATACCGGTATATATATATATATATATATATATATATATATATATATATATATATATATATATATATATATATATATATATGTTGAAGCAATTAATTGTACTCTGTAAGATATTAGACTTTACTCCATTCTCGATGACCCTTTCAATTTAAAAAAAAAACATCAAGACCCTTTTAAAAATGCTCTTTTGCCTAAAGACCGGTTAAATAGATTCCTAAAGAACCTATTAAATCAGAAAAACATCAATGAAAAAGAAAGCAAAACATTACATAGCAGGGGATCAATTCCAGGTATCAAGTATGGCCCTCCGAAAATACACAAGGTAAATATACCCTTAAGGCTAGTATAGTCATCATTTAAAACACATTATTACCAATTAGGAAAATTCACAATTCCTGGAATAAGCAAATATGCTAGAAATGGGCACTGCTTGGAAAACACCTATGATTTTTTTCAGTAACATAAAAAATAAGTGAGGAAAACGATATTGTAAGTTTAGACTTCTTTATATACAAATGTTCAGGAAAATATCAATATGATCCCGCTCATATATGACGATAACGAAAACTTCAGATGTTTGAATGACAATGAACTTAAAAAGCTTTTAGATTTAATAACGTACTTTATATCCAATGAAAATTACTATGAGTAGGAGATTCTATAGTAGTGTACACGTTTAACTACCCAAATTGCCAATTAGCTTATACTGACTCCATGAAAAATGCATTTTTTCTCGCTACCAAGATCACGCGGGAATTAGCAGCCTAACTGGCAGAGCCTTGTCCAAAACTTTACAATCCAGCATACGAGATCACTGTGACATGGATTGTAAGTTTGTTCTCTCTGGCTCATATGAAAATGAACGAAGAATAGCAGTCAGTTTTTATAAAATCCAAAAAGCCACAACTTAACCAAGAAATTTCTAGTTTTCCATTGAAATTTGCCTAAATATGCCTTTTCCCATTCTAAACTAAATTTTATTCGTTTACAATATTTATGTACAGCTTGCTCTTTATTGTTTTACTTTCTTTTTCCCAGGAACATGATTATGAACACAGAGATGTTTGAAACGTTGTTATTTGTTGGTGATGGAAATAAATTTAAGAATGTTTGGCGTTGTCGTAATTCTTCAGTTCCTTATTAAACTGAGGTTCCCTTCCACCCGATCAGTATTATTATTATTATTATTATTAACATCAAAATTAATATTAATAATATCAATATCAATAATTTCAATATTAATAATATCAATAATATCAATGTTAATAATATCCATATTAATAATATCAATGTTAATAATATCCATATTAATAATATCAATATTAATGATATTAATATTCGAGAAAGAATAATAAAATCTCAATTATAAAAAAAGCCGCTTTAAATAAACATTCAAATTTGGTTCATTGCATCTATGCTTCTTAAAAATATTAAAATTTCAAGGGAAAAAAAGGGAAAACACTGCAGATGCACCATGAAATAAAACTTGAAAGATTATTCTCGATTTGCCACTGCTTTATCTGTAATAATTGTATTTTCCTCCAGTTAGTGGTAAAGTATATACCAATTAGGCCTAATGTTTATTACTTCTATGATGATTTATATAGCTGTTTTCTTTTCGGCGCGTTTCTTCTTATTTTTATAATCAGGTTTGGAATAGGCCAAAATTTCTACATTTGTTTAATCTTATCTTTTAATGTATTTTATTTTATTTCATCAGTCATTATCCATTTGGTTTCTAAGTTCGTCCTTTTGGTCAAAACTCTTCAATTCCATCTTTCTCATCATTCATTTCAATAACAATGTTTCGTGCACGCTGTGCATCTAAACTCATATAAATGATTAAAAGCTAAATATGCGGTCCCAGGCTATACAATAGGCTTCCACGAGACATCCGAATAATTGAAGATGTTAAGGCTTTCAAGTGGAAACAGAAGACTTATTCTACGAGTGTTTCGACAGTGATGATCAAACAATAAGCGAACAATACGCATTGTGAAATGTTAAATGCTCCCGAATGAACACCATAAAACGACCGTGGAGGTACTGTAGAGAGTAGGGTTCCCCTACGGTAGGGGATCAGATAAGCAGCCCTTAAAGTGAAGTAAAAGTAAAGTACCTTGTACTCCCTCACTGTAATCTCGCCATGCTGACTCCACTCAAGACCCTTAAATCCTTTAAATAAGTATATTTAAAAAAAACCATGACTCCACTCGTTAAATATTCTTATCAATCTAATTTTGTATGTATTATCACAAGTTCCTAGCTCCATGTATAAACATTGTTTATTTCATATTATTTACATGATCTAACTTTGTGTACTCCTTATTCATATACTTTTAATTATCAAAATCTGAGAAACTGCGTATGGTTAAAAAAACGCCCAAGTTGACCGAAATGTGTCACCAAAGTCCGCGAGATTAGCCATCTCATGTAAACAAAAGTTACAAAATCTATGGCGCTACGTTACCTAATGTCTTGAGGATCATACTTTTTCCATGAGCCTCATCCCGTTTGATAACAAAAATATGGACTGGTATTGCTGAGATCTAATGGAAATTTTCATCTAGAAATTAAATCAGTGATCTCCTTAACAATGCAGTTTAAAATGGTTAGTACTGTAGAATATAAGACCGGGCTAGACCAGGTCATAACATTTCTCATGTCTGCTTATCCTTAGTCAATTATACCGGTAGAGTAAATGTATCCTATTTTGCTGTTTCTTATATATTAAATCTGGCCGTGTATTCTGCAACCAATTTAAGATTCGATGATAGGGAATATGTATTCATAGCCCATAAAGGTTTTCACGATGAACTTGGGAGCCTTTGTATTACAACGGACAGGAACACTTGCATCCAACCTAAATATCCCCCCTGACCTAAACTTCCCCACCTAACCTAACTTTCAACCCGTGTCCTTACCTATTTACCTAAAGGAAGGGATTAACGCCCCCCGCGACTCTCCTTGGACTGCTGTATACTAAGCTATTTGAAAATAGGGGAGTTATTGGGATGGCCGTTATCATACATACACCCCTGAATGTGGGAAAGGTCTCTCCCCCTACAATAATTATTGTTACCAGTCAACAAGTTACTGTAGTAGTTCAATAGCTACCTCTACATATTGTTGATTCTAACCTATTTGACACTTAACAACTTCATATCAGTGAAAGAATGAGACTTTTTCTTGGTTGGGTCTTACCTCAACTTATATTACTAAGCATTGGACTTGCCTATTTAATATTTGTGGTTATAACCAATTTAACACTATAAATCAAATAACATATTCAATTGAATACAGAATTTCAGTCTCAAAGGTTACTTCGTTTCAGTTATTCTAAAGTACCGGTATATCACAAAAAATTCCATTTTGTGAAATAAATAAATATTGCCGTAATTATATTACTGTATCTTATGACTAGCTTAGTTGTTTGGATTCTAGTGATCATCTAATCCAAGCTAGAAGGCACTTACTGAAGGGCCTTGAAATTTTTAGGGAGGTCATTTCAGGGATTTACAAAACTAATTGCTAAACCCTTTTTCTCCTGTGACAGTTGTAATGTGTCCTATTTTATGAAATTTGTAGATATTGGTTCTTGTGTTATTAGTATAAAGTTAAAAATAATCATTCATATTTACATTCTCAAACCCATAGATTATCTTATTTACTTCAATCTGGCCTCCGCAAAGTCTTCGTTACTGGAGTAATGTAATTCTTAGTTTTCTACATCTTGTCTCGGTGAATCCTTTAATCCAGGTACGAATTTTGTCATTCTCCTTTGGACTTTTTCAAATTCATTAATGACCTTTTTAAAGTATGGGGACCAAGCCTGAACATCATACTCAAGATGCAGTCAGGCCAAAGAACAGTATAGTGTATGACCAATATCAATATCCATATATAGTATATGAAATTATTTTTATTCAATCCCATTACTCTATTAGCTGTGGCCGCTATACTGCCAATATGTTGGGCAGGCTTTAAAACTTTAGCAATGAGAACTTCTAATTCCCTTTCACTTTCTGTTGATTTAATTTCTCCAGTTCAGCTTTTAAGAAATTTCAGGGTTTGTATATCCAGTGCATTGTTGCCCATCTGTGTGGATTAAATTCTAGCAATCAATTCTCATTCTGATGTTGAAGATTTTTTAGGACTCTTTTCATAGCCTGAATGTCTTCATTAGAGTTGATTCTACCAAAATTTTTTGTATCATCTGCAAACATCAAGGCAGGGTTCATCGGTCATGAAGAAAATGTATAAGGATCATGCTGGATGATCAGCAATACCAGTTTAAGGTTCTGTGTTTCGGCCTGTCCACAGCACTTCAGGTTTTCACAAGGGTTTCCTCTCTGGTGTCAACCTGGGCACACAAGAACGGCATTCGTCTGTTAAGATACTCAGACAATTAGCTGATTCTAGCGGACTCATTGGTGACCCTTCTCCAATATCAAGACAAGCTTCTTGAGTTTTGCCGCAATCTGGGGATTGTAGTAAATCTCGAGAAGTACTCCCTGCAGCCAACTTAACAACTGGTACACCCAAGAATGCTCTAGACGCCAGACTAGGCAAGGTCTCTCCGTCCGAAAGCAAGATAGAGAGACTGAAGAAGGCAGCACGTCCCTTCATGCCACCAGACTCGCTACCAGTACATCGGTGGCTACGTTTAATAGGCCACCTGACCTCCTTGGAGTGCCTGGTGACCAATGGATGTTTACGCATCCGGTCTCTCCTGTGGCAGCTGTAGTCCAGTTGGGGTCAGCACAAGGACCTTCCGAACCTTCAGGTTCAGGTAGGGCCCGAGCAAAAGAGAGACCTGAGGTGGTGGGTATTAGATACCACCCTCCTCAGGAGGGTAGGTCTTCTCTCTCTCTCCCGCAGTTGATGCTCTTCACAGATGCATCAAAAGAAGGGTGTGCTTCTCACATGTTGCATCACATGGCCTCGACTTTAGAGTGTGAGTCTGAGCGACATTACCACATAAACCTTCACGAAAAGAGGGCAATCTTTCTGGCCATCCAGCAGTTCCAACAGCAGTTCCATCCAGCAGTGTATGACCAATATCAATATCCATATATAGTATATGAAATTATTTTTATTCAATCCCATTACTCTATTAGCTGTGGCTGCTATACTGCCAATATGTGTGACTGTGGTGTTGATGGCTAACAACAGCACGGTAGTGGCATATATAAACAAGCAAGGAGGTACCTTTTTTACAGTACTGGTGCTGGCTAGCTGTGGAAAGGATTAGATAGACAGAAGATATCTCAGTAGACCTATCAGCCCGTTTCATCCCGGGCAAGAAAAATGTTCTTGTGGACAATCTGAGCAGAGCGACTCAGATAGTTGGCTCTAAGTGGTCTTTGGATCGTCAGGTAGCCAACAGATTCCTGAATTTGTGGGGTTCGCAGGTAGTATACCTGTTTGCGACATCTCCGAACAATAAGCTTCTAAAGTACAGTACTGCTATCGAATACTGAATCCCAAAGCTCTTTGGCAATATACTTTCCAACACCAATGGGACAACCTATACATCTAGAGTATGTCTTCCCCCTTTTACCTAGTAAGAAGAATACTTAACAAGGTAAGGGCATCCGAAAACCTATCGATGACCATCATAGCTCCAATGTGGCATCATGCAGAGTGGTTCCCTCCATATCAAGATCTACTCAGATAACCACATGTAAGGATTTACCACAGAGCAGGTGAATCTCTACGACTTCGCGCAAGGGTGTTATCCTCCATGTGTGATTTTCTGCCGTCTACCAGGCGAAGTGCGCAGTCTTTTGTGGTTGGTGTTGTGGAAGGGGTATCGCTCCTCTCGACGCCACTATCCCAGTGATAGCTGAGTTTCTGTTATACCCGCGGGAGAAAAAAACTCCTCTTGGTCTCAGCGGTGAAAGGCTACCACTCAGCCTTGAGCCTCGTCTTTAGACACTGGAAGGTGTTAATATTTCCTCATTGTTACAATTTTCTCTCCGCATACAGTTTCGATGACCTAGCTCATCTGCTACTATGCCCAGTGAGGGTGCTGAGGTGCTACCTCAAACGGACCACAGGAGCTCTTCTCCGAGTTTACAGAATGTTTGTTAGCACGGGGAAGGTTAATAGGAGTCACAAAGAATATGATCTCTGCATGGATCCGCAAGGTGATAGATCGAGTTTTAAATCCTAACTCTCACCTGAAAGGGTGAAAACCCAGAGTTCATGATGTTAGGGGCATAAGCACATCTGTAGCATTTAAAAAAACTACTTTGTAGGGGGTGTGGAAGCATCAGACGACCTGCACCACCCATTCCCTGCAAGACGTAACCAACAGGAACATAGAGACATCTTCCATCTGTCTTGTGGTGGCAGCACAAGTAGTCTAAACACCTCAAGCTCCTTTATTGGACAAGTAGCGGATGGTTTAGGGCAGACATTACCCGGGATTAAGTCTAGGATGAATGATAAGAGTGACTGGCATCTTCTCTTCGTCATCTTCCTCCTCTCTTGAGGTACAGCACCTACGGTACGCTGCAAGCTGGCCTCCTCGATCTGCAGGTAAGAACTATTTCCCTTTTGTAACCTGATATATATGTGGATGTATTTGTTACGACCCCATTCACCTGGCGAGGTGGGAATCGGGCAATGTCAAACGGTTTGCTCCAGGTAGTTATAGGACTCTGAGAATTCCTACCTGGACAAGTCACATTGCTTAGTTATCACACAGATTGTCCAGGCTGCTATTGCGTGCGTATGCACGAGAGATTAGTGAGATGTCAGGGAGAGTCCTCTATAAGTTCATGCGAAGCACGGAGAAACACCCATGGCAAAATACCAGCCAGTTGGTTAGGATTCCCACCCACCTATGGGTTAATCTTTCCTTATAAAGAGCAAAATGGTTTGTATTTAGTGACGGAACAAAAGGCAAATTTGAATGTAATTTGTATTTTTCCCAATGATACTAACCTTGAGCTCTTTATACAGATTTGTCTCGCCATCACATATCCCGCTACAAGTCCTGCCTGCAATCAAAAGTGGCGATAGAACACAGGTGTGTGAGCAGGTAGCCGGTACTAAACCCCCCCCCCCCCCACCCCCACCCGTTAACGAACGGTGGGTAGTTATACCTCACTAAACGTTTTATGGCTAGTTTTCATCTTCGCAGAAAATATATTCCCTACAAATAGCTCAATGTTTGCATCGTTCGGAAAAATACAAATTACTCTCAAATTTGTCTTATTTGTTGACTTTTCCAGCTTAAAATCGTAAGCATATAAGTTAGGTGAAACCTTCCCTAAGCCAATATTTAACAAAATTCGTCTTACAAACGGCTTCTTGGAACCTATTACATTTGTATGTTGAGGACTTTCTGTACTTGCTGCCTCATCTAAACCGCAAGTCCTATACTCAATTTTTTTGAATGAGACGCATTTGTAGCGACTCGCAGTACAGTGAACCCTCGTTTATCGCGGTAGATAGGTTCCAGACGCGGCCGCGATAGGTGAAAATCCGCGAAGTAGTGACACCATATTTACCTATTTATTCAACATGTATATTCAGACTTTTAAAACCTTCCCTTGTACGTAGTACTGTTAACAAACTACCCTTTAATGTGCAGAACACTTAATGCATGTACTACAGTACCCTAAACTAAAACAGGCACAAATATTAAAGGCTATTTTATATCATGCGTTTCCTAAACACGCTAAAAAGCATGATAAAAAATGGCAACCAATATTTTGTTTACATTTATCTCTGATCATAATGAAGAAACAAACTGGAGGTAGAGCTTTGCTTATTACCCAGACATATTTCCCATACTTTTCCCTTAGAACTACATCACATCATCTTACTTTAGATATATATATATATATATATATATATATATATATATATATATATATATATATATATATATATATATATATATATATATATATATATATGTGTGTGTGTGTATATATATATATTTATATGTATACACATATACATACCTACATATATACATACATACATATATACATAAATACATGCATACATATATATATATATTACTGTATATATATGGGTTATGGAAAAAATCCGCGAAGTGGTGAATCCGCGATGGTCGAACCGCGAAGTAGCGAGGGTTCACTGTAGTGCCCTTTTAGCTCGCAAAAGTTTCCTGAGCGCTGATTGGTTAGAATTATCTTGTTCAACCAATCAGCGATCAAGAAACTTTTCCGAGCTAAAAGGGCACCCCTGAGAGTCGGTGCAAATCTGCCTCACTAAAAAGAATTGACTATAGGTGAAGGTCAGAGTTGCTACTCAGTGCACTGGGTGTGGGGGCAAGCTTCCCCACCACCTATCAGTAGCCACCAACACCTCGTTATAATCTTAATAGCCGAATTCTAGCGATGCTGAAGGCATACTCCTACTAAAGGAATCAGGTTTGTATTATTAGGAGAAATAAGAATTACTTTTAAAATTTATGATGTTTGTATTCTATAATCTAAATTAGTTATTAACAAGTGTGTATATTTTTAGATGCAAAACATCAGTATGATACCAACATCGTCTTGTTTTTGGTTACCTGGAAGGAGGTTCTCTCATTTGGGTCGTCTTTTGAGAACGAAGGGTTTGCCAGAGCTGCAAATCACGCACAGTCAACACCATCTTTCCCGGAATGTTCATTCCGTGTTTCAAGTGAAATTTTGTGATTTATGTGGGAAGGCATCGAGTGTTTCGAAAGCTAGAACGTATGTTTATAGGAGTGGAGATATCGGAAGCGAAGACGAAGACATATTGAGTGATGGAGAAATTGATATGGAAGATAATTTACTGTTAGATAGAGAACATCTTGAACTAGTACGGACTAATCTAAATCTTGGATCTAAAGATAAAGTTGTGAGGAGATTAGCAGAGGCTGCCAGTGTACATGAAGTGTTTTCCGTAGTTGAAAGGCAACGTAGCCATTTAACAGCTGCTCAAATATGTCAGGCAGTTGTGACCCTGTGGGATTTACAGAAAGTGTATGGAAGACTTGGTTGTGATTTTCCAGAATTTAAAAGTGTTGAATATTTTGAATTCCTTAACCGTATTATTCAGCATCCAACTTTCATCCAACTTCTCTCAAGTTTAGAAAATATTACTGCAGACTTAGAAAATGATGAAATGTCGTGTTTAGTTTTATATCTTTTTAGATTGGGAATAGATGACTGTTCACCGGTTATGCAAAATCTGCTCATTTTATCAGCAAAAAATATAGAAGACTTCAGTCTTAGAGGATTGTCTAGGTTAAGTGTTTACTTACGAAATCAAGGCATTAGAGGATACTACTTACAGTCAATAATTGTGAGATTGGTGGAGGGAAAATTGAAGTCAGTGTCAAGTCTTGAAGATCTGAAATTGATAACGATATGTTTGAATAGTGCATCAAGATTACTGTCAGAATCTATTTTCAGTGAATATGAAGACTTGTTACGGAAGTTTTTGAGTGAAGGAAACCTAGGTAAGAGTGAACCTAGATTGTTATTGAAGTTTCTAAAATTCTTAACTCGGAAAGAATGGGTAAAAAAGCCAGACACCTTGCATCGGCAGTTATTGCTGCATCTTTCGAGTAAGGTACATACCATGAGTGGAGTGGAGATAGTAGCATTAACTAATAGTTTTAATGACATTTTAGAACCGAGGGAGATACTTTACAAAGTCAGGGAACGGGCCAGTAATTTGATAGAGGACAGTAAGAGCTCGTATAAGAAAGCCAGGTTAATGCTGTGCTTGGCTCCTTTTAGCACTTATGAAGCTCGCTCTAGGTTTGAAGAAATTATTATTGAAAGCCTGGAAAGCGACGACTTATTTGATCTGATCCCCATCATTTTTAAGTGTTTACGAAGTACCAAGACCTCCAATTTTAGACTATGCAATTCATTTTGGTATAAAGCGTTGGTTGCTGTAGAAGGAGAAATAGCGAATATTAAAGGACAGTTTCTCGGAATGGAAGAGATTTTACGCAGGAGAGTTTATCAGCGATACATGTACTTTAATAACAACCTTGGTGGAACATACCGGAACATTACTTTAGAAAAAAGAATGAATGAAGCATTTGTTGAAGAGTTACGAGGTCAGTGTGGCATGATTCCTCACAAGGTAGCTGGCATGTCATCTTTTCTGATTGGTTATTGTGGAGTTGATGGTATTCCTGATGATATATTAGATAAAGTTTTGTCTAATTCACAACAGTTTTCCTTGCAAGACATTGTAAATCTGTCTAGGGGAATCCAGATAAGTCTGGCTTTCCACACCAAGAATGCCCGACGGTCTTATACAGAACAAATTTCAAGTCTCTGTCACGTCCTTAACACTTGCACAGAAAGACATTTAAAGGTAAGCAACTACATTTTGATGAATATTGTAGTGTGTATCAAGTCAGCTGTTATTTCACTGGAATCTATTCAGTTGATGTACTGTATAATTTTATGAATACTGTAAATTGTTTAGTTTAGTTTGTTCTTACGTGTATACAAACCTTCAAAATAGCTGGAATTCTATTGAATTGTTAACTAGGTAGTTAGTTAATGAAAGGTCATGAATGGAGGAATTCCGCCCATCTGCTTATCACGAATTAGCAACTTTTGTTTTTGGACGCAATATATCATCATGCTGCTCTCATGACTGTTGGATCTTTTTTTACATTCTTTTGTGACAAGTGTTGATTTTTTTTTTTGTGAACTCAATTGCTTGTACAGTAATACCCCTTTTGTGGTGGTTCGCCTTATGTCACTTCCGATCGTATGTCGCTCATCCTTAAAGGTTAAATGCAAATATAAAATTCACTTGTTCCGTAACTGAAATACAAACCACGCTATTTACATAGGGTTTACTTTCGGCGTAGCTGAACTTGACGAGCCATTAGATTTTTAACGAGGGTTTACTACCCCCGCGCTAGTTAGCAGGGGTAGGGGAGGGGTAGCTTGCTACCACTCCCCCCTCACACACCGGTGAAATGTCTCACTTCACTTTTGGCTCGGACGATGTACAGATGTGTCTGCCTTCGTCCTTGCTTGGCAGCCATTTTAGGTTTTGTCTTAATCACTTACTTTTCTTATACTCTATATATATGTAAACATATTTACATGTTTATGTATATATTTGAGTATAGAAATCAGTAAATTTCCTTTTCAGAGTTCGTGCTTGTGTGTTGTGTACGATATCTCCGTGGAGCCCGCGGCAGTTAGGTCACCACGGTGTAATTTCATGGGTCGCGATCGAGTTTGACTACGGTCTCTCTCTCTCTCGCTTAAGGTCGTTCACCCTTTACTACGTTACCTTTACTACATCCTGGGTAGCTTCCTTCCCGTGTTGGGTGGGGTTGCTACGCCGTACATTTTATCTCAATTATTTTTATGAATCTAATTGTATTTGTTAACTTTTCAGCTTTTTGTAGAACGCTTCCTTTCGGGGTTTTTGTTCTTTCTTTAGTGAACATTCATATTTGAATTACATAATTATAATTGTTATTTGTTCCGTAACCGAAATACAAACCACGCTATTTACAAAGGGTTTACTTTTAGCGCAGCTGAAATGACGAGCCAATAGTTTTTAACGAGGGTTAATTACCCCCGCGCTAGTTAGCGGGGGGTGGGGAAGGGTAGCTTGCTACCCCTCCCCCCTCCACACACCGGTGACTTGCTTCACTTCACTTTTGGCTCGGCGGTGATCAGACGTGTCTACTCATCGCCTTCGTGACAGCCTTTAATTTTCTGCTTTTTCTTTTCAGCGTGTGTGTTGGTTGGAAGTTGACCTTCAGTTATTTTCTTTACTATGCGTACATGCCCTGGAATTGCCGGCCGTGCTTGTGGGACTTTCATGTCGGACGTTAATACGGATCCACACACCCTCTGCCCTCAATGTCGGGGCCGACGGTGTGACCAGGAGAACATGTGCCGTGAGTGCAGGGAGTGGTCTGCCTCCCAGTGGGAGAGGTTTGGCCGTCGGCGTAAGAAGAAGTCCAAGAGAGACCGTTCTCCTCCGGGGTTAGCCTTGAAGGAGGAAGGTTCTCGGGACTCTTCTTCCGCCGCCCAAACCTCCTCCGAAGCTCCCCCTCGTCCGCCTCCTAAGGAGAGTCGTCCGAGTGGGAGCGCAGGCCCTTGTTCTGTTTCCCTACCTTCGGTGGGGGGAGAGGGCGTCGCCTCCCATAGCGAGGCGGTTCCCCCTCCTCCTCCGGGGGAGGTTATTGATAATGCCTTATCCAGTGATGATCTTTTACAGATTTGATCGTCCCTGGGGCTTAAGGGCTTGCCCTCCAGGGTCGCTCTTATTGACCTTGTCTCGTTGGGGGCCGCTGTTAAGCAGTCGCCGGTGGTAGCAGAGGTAGACCCTCTGTCTATTGTCGACGTCGTGGTGACAGAGGCCTCCGACGTGGCTGGGCCTTCCGCCGCAGGTGCTGTTGCTGGTGATGGTGCTCAAGGCTCTCCTCCTCCTTCCGTACATCCTTCGAAGGGGGAAGTGAGTCCTTCGGTCTCGACTGCTGCTCAGCTTCCTTCTGAGGGAAGTGTTTTGACGGAGACTCCCCTTCGGAGGACCGATGGTCCCGACGATCTCCCCCGAGGCTGCCTCCGCCGTAAGGCTCACCGCCCTCTACGCCACAAGGGCCTCCCTTCCCCTTACAGGGGGACTAAGAGGCGCCTTTTTGGGTCTTCGTCCTCTGGGGGGGACTCTCCTCGTCAGCCTCAACCTACTGCTCCGCCCTCCTTGAACCTCTCTGCAGACCGCTCACCATCTCCTGCCGGATCTTCGCCTTCTGGAGAACTCGTCACCCGACGGGCAACGGTCCCTTCGAGGCTAAGGGATTCTTCCCTTACGCGAGCAGTGCTAGCGCACAAGCGCTCTCCTGCTCGCCAGCGCTCACCTGCTCGCCAGCGCTCACCTGCTCGCCAGCGATCTCCTGCTCGCCAGCGCTCTCCTGCTTGTCGACGATCTCCTGCTCGCCAAGACTCTCCTGCTCGCCGACGCTCACCTGCTCGTCGGCTCTCTCCTGATGTTCGCCCCCCTCGCCAGCGCTCTCCTGCTCGTCAGCTCTCTTCCGAGCGTCAGCGCTCATTTGAGGACCCTCGCCCTGCGGTCTCTGACCACCCTTTAGTTCCTGCTGAACTCCCTGCTCACCATCTGCCTGGTCCTGTGGCTACGCAACATCGTGCTGCGCGTGAGTCAGAAACACATGTTCGCCAACGCGCCAGCGATCTTCCCGTTTCTGCTCATGAACGCGCCGCACCACCTGTCCTCTCACAGGACACGCGTCGACCTTCTGCTCGCCAGCGATCACCAGCTCGCCAGCGATCACCTACGCGCCAGCGATTACCTCCTCGCCAGCGTTCACCTGCTTGCCAGCGCGCACAGGCGATCTTAGTATCGCCTATTCAACAGCGACAACTAGCGCGCCGACGTTCGCCAACGCTCCTGAAGGAACATGGTTCGCCAGCTTCTAGCTCGCCATCGCGTGATCGCCCGCCTGCACATGCTGCTCGCCATCGCTCGCCATTGCACGATCGCCCTCCTGCGCATGCTGCTCGCCATCGCACGACCCTGCACGATCGCCCGCTTACGCATGCTGCTCCTCATCGCACAACCCTGAACGATCGCCTCCTGCGGATGCTGATCACCATCGCACCCCATCACGCGATCATTCACCTGCGCATGCTGCTCGCCATCGCTTGCCCCTGCACGATCGCCCGCTTACGCATGCTGTTCCTCATCGCACAACCCTGAACGATCGCCCTCCTGCGGATGCTGATCACCATCGCACCCTATCACGCGATCATTCACCTGCGCATGCTGCTTGCCATCGCTTACCATTACGCGGTCATTCACCTGCGCATGCTGCTCACCATCGCACACCAGTGCGTCGACATACCACATCGCGCCATCGCCAACTTGAGCGACTGCACTCACCAGCTCGTCATCGATCGCCTGTGGATCTACATCGCCAGCGATCTTCCTCACCTACGCGGCAGCACGATCCCTCGCCGTCGCGCCAACGCTTGCGTTCGTCGCCTCGAACACGTGTTCATTTACCTGCCCACCCTCGCGCCCACTCGCCTGCGCGCCCGCGCGACCACTCGCCTGCGCGCCCGCGCGACCACTCGCCTGCGCGCCCGCGCGACCACTCGCCTGCGCGCCCGCGCGACCACTCGCCTGCGCGCCCGCTCGCCTGTGCGCCCGCCCGACCATCCACCTGCGCGCCCGCGCTCCCGCGCGACCATTCGCCTTCGCGCGACCATTCGCCCTCGCGCGACCATCGTTCTCGGCGAATTCCACAGCCGGTGGTAGCAGCAGGGACGCGTGCTCCTAGATGGCACTCAGGATCACCTCCATCCAAGCACAGGTTGGTAGTGCAGGACGAAGACAGGTCAGTACAGCATTCTTCCCCACCTTCTTTTCAGGCAGGTACCGTCGTTTCCACTCCAAAGGATCGCCCGATCCCTTTCTCTTTAGCGAGGATTTCGGACTCTGTGTCCTTGGAGCAGCAGACTTGGTTTGGTCCGCTGGCACGGGCGTTAGTGAAGGTTATGAAACCAGCACTCGCCGGCCAGGGTAACAAACCAGCGGCTGTCTCTCCTACGCTGAAGAGAAAGAGAGGAGTGGACTTCGTGGTGACTTCCCCCAGGGCGAAGTTGGTTCCCAAGAGGTCGGTCTCGAAGGTCCCTTCTCCTGCACGAGTACTCTCTCCTTCTCCCGTGGACGAGGCCTTTCCGTCCTCAGGTGAGTCCAGTGGGGCGGTAGTCTTCCCCTCGGCACCAGGGGGGGAGACTTCGCTTCAGGCAGGAGAATCGTCTCGTGAGGAAGGGGCCCCTCGAACCTCGTTGTTGGGATCCTGTATCCCTCCCAGGAGGGAACCCAAGGATTCCAAGACCGTCCCTAAATCCTCTGCAAGGATTCGTCAGGAACCCACGACTACCCAGGGGAATGTCCATGTATCACCCCAGGAAGAGATTCCTGGGGCAGGAGACTTAGCTGCCAGCCCGCAGGGAGGAGAACAGCAAGAGTCCGAACATGCCTTCTGGCAGGTCCTAAGCCTGATAAGGACACTTAACAGACTTACGGATCCAGTCATCGCCCCCCGTGAAGGCAAAGACACGATTCTGGATGAAGTGTTTGACGTTCGGAAGGCCCCTAAGACCAGTGCAGCTCTGCCCTGGTCTCGGGGGCTGAAGAGTGCCAGAGCTAGGGCCAACGCTCAGCTCGCACTTCTTGCCTCCTCCAGTCGTTCCACTGCCGGGAACAAGCTCATCCCTCCTCCTCGCCTTCAGCAGAGGAGGTATTTCGAGATCCTGGGTGAGCACAACCTCGCTCTTCCTCTCCATCACTCTGTGGAGGAGCTGGCGAAGGGAGTTCCCCTGGAGAAACTCTCTGCCCGGCAGGTGTCGTTCTCGGCGGCAGAGATCCTTAACCACGAGAAGGTCGCTAAGTGTGCCATGCAGGCCACTTCGTGGCTGGACTTCTGGCTAGGATCTCTGGGCATCCTATTGCGATTGGAGGACTTGTCCAAGGAGACCAATAGGAAGGCCCTAGAGACCTTCTTGCTCTCGGGCACCCGCTCCATCGAGTTTTTGGCGCACCAGGTTACCACCCTGTGGGCCAACTCGGTGTTGAAGCGTCGCGATGCTGTGTCCGAGAGATTCCATCCGAAGGTCCCCGCCGTAGATGTGTGTAGGCTCCGACATGCTTCCCTTCTGAGGGAAAGCCTGTTTGAGCCTCAAGACTTGGAGCGAACGGCTGAGAGGTGGAGGAAATCCAGCACGGACTCCCTCCTCCACAGGGCCCTTACAACTCGGCCCTATAAGCCTCCAGCCCCGCCACAACAGCAGCAACAGCCTCGTAAGGCTCCCAAACAGGCACCGGCAGCTAAGAAAGTGGTGTCTAAGCCCCAGCCCTTTCCAGCCAAGGTCAAGAGGGGCGGTAAGTCCTCCAGGGGAGGCAAGACTCCTAGGGGTGGCGGCCGCGGCCGCAAGCCCTAGGGGTGGCAGTCCCCCTGCGTGTCCACCTGTGGGGGGATGCCTTCAGCGTTGCGTCCGCAGGTGGCAGCAACACGGGGCCGATGCTTGGACGGTCTCAGTGATCGGCCAAGGTTATCGCGTCCCGTTCACGTCATCTCAACCTCCCCTGACAGCGAATCCAGTGTCGTTGAGCTCCTATGCCATGGGATCGGCAAAGGGGCTGGCCCTTCAGGCCGAAGTCGAGACCATGTTCGAGAAGGGTGCTCTCCAGGAGGTCGTGGACGGCTCCCCAGTCTTCTTCAGTCGAATCTTTCTTGTAAAGAAGGCTACTGGAGGCTGGAGACCCGTCATCGATCTCTCAGCTCTGAACAGGTTTGTCAAACAAACCCGGTTCAGCATGGAGACAGCAGACACGGTCAGACTTGCGGTGAGACCACAAGACTTCATGTGTACACTGGATCTAAAGGACGCGTACTTCCAGATCCCAATCCATCCGTCTTCCAGGAAGTACCTGAGATTCTGCCTAGACAACAAGATCTACCAGTTCAAGGTGCTGTGTTTCGGTCTCTCCACAGCTCCTCAGGTGTTCACCAGAGTGTTCACCCTGATTTCATCTTGGGCGCACAGGAACGGCATTCGTCTCCTTCGTTACCTAGACGATTGGCTGATCCTAGCAGACTCGGAGTCGACCCTTCTTCGGCACCGAGACAGGCTTCTGGATCTTTGCCAGGATCTGGGGATCGTGGTAAACCTCGAGAAGTCCTCTCTGCAGCCGTCCCAACGACTGGTTTATCTAGGCATGCTAATAGACACCAATCTCCACAAAGCCTTTCCATCAGACGACCGGATAGCAAGGCTGAGGAGGGTGGCGGAACCTTTCCTCAGGCGAAAAGAACTCCCCGCCCAATCGTGGTTGCGTCTCTTAGGCCACCTATCCTCCCTGGCCCGTCTGGTTCCAAACAGCCGCCTCAGGATGAGATCCCTTCAATGGCGGCTCAAGTCCCGGTGGAATCAAGGATCCGATTCCCCGGACATTCTGATCCCAATGGGGTCTCTGGAACAGACGGACTTGCGGTGGTGGCTGGCCGACGAGAACCTGCGGAAGGGAGTGAGTCTTCTCGTCCCCCCCCCGGAATTGACTCTGTTTTCGGACGCGTCAAAAGAAGGGTGGGGGGCGCACGTTCTGAACCAGAGGGCCTCAGGCCTTTGGTCAGAATCAGAAAAGTGCCTACACATCAACCTGCTAGAATTGAAGGCCGTCTTTCTGGCTCTTCAGCTGTTCCAACGGTTCCTGGCGGGTCACTCCGTGGTGGTGATGAGCGACAACACCACGGTAGTGGCTTATATCAACAAGCAGGGAGGCACTTTTTCGCAACAGCTATCCCATCTTGCAGTAGAGACTCTGAGGTGGACCGAAACTCACTCGATAATACTATCAGCTCGCTTCATTCCTGGTAAGAGGAATGTGCTCGCCGACAGTCTGAGCAGGGCTTCGCAGATAGTGAGTACCGAGTGGTCTTTGGATCCTCAGATAGCCAACAAAGTCCTGACTTTGTGGGGTTCCCCGACGGTGGACTTGTTCGCGACAGCCTTGAACTTCAAGCTGCCCCTGTACTGCTCACCAGTCCCGGACCCCAAGGCACTCTGGCAAGATGCTTTCCAGCAACGGTGGGACAACATCGACGTGTACGCCTTCCCACCATTCTGTCTGATGAGAAGGGTGCTCAACAGGACCAGACTATCGGTCAACTGTTCCATGACTCTAGTAGCTCCGCTATGGCATCACGCGGAATGGTTTCCGGACCTTCTGCAACTCCTGCCGGAACTCCCAAGGGAGCTTCCTCCACGACACGAGCTTCTCAGACAACCCCACTCCGGTGTCCCTCACAGGGCCGTAGCCTCGCTTCGGCTTCACGCCTGGAGACTATCCAGCGTCTCCTCGCGGAGAGAGGCTTTTCGCAACAGGTTACGGAGAGAATGTCTCGGCACCTGCGAAGGTCCTCTGAAGGAGTCTACCAAGCGAAGTGGAGAGTCTTTTGTGGTTGGTGTCGTGGAAGGGGTATCTCTCCACTCGATGCCACTATTCCAGCAATAGCGGACTTCCTCGTGTATCTGCGAGAAGAAATGCGCCTTTCTGTCTCGGCAGTGAAAGGCTATCGCTCAGCCTTAAGCTTGGCCTTCAGATTGAAGGGCGTGGATATTTCTTCATCGCTAGAACTCTCTTTACTCATACGTAGCTATGAGCTTACCTGCCCCCAGTCGGATGTGAGACCCCCTCCTTGGAACGTGGTTCGAGTCCTCAGATCTCTCAAGAGACCTCCCTTCGAGCCATTACGCCAGGCCTCCGATCGCCACCTGTCTTGGAAGACGGCTTTCCTACTCGCCTTGGCCTCGGCCAAGCGAGTTAGTGAACTTCATGGTCTCTCGTACGACATTGCCCATTCAAGGGGATGGGGGGAGGTAACGTTCAGGTTCGTCCCTGAGTTTGTGGCCAAGACTCAGAATCCTGGAGTGCCGGATCCTCGGTTCGACTCTTTCAGGATCGCGAGTCTCCGTTCTGTAACAAACGACCCAGACCAGCTACTACTATGCCCAGTGAGGTGTCTGAGGTACTACTTGAAGAGAACGGCTGCAGTCCGTCCTCATGTGCGAGCTTTGTTTGTGAGCACAGGTAGGACAAAGAGGAGGGTCACCAGGAACACCATCTCAGCTTGGATTCGAAGGGTTATCCACCATGCCCTGAATCCTGACCCTCCTCCGTCACGTCGCCCTCGGGCCCACGATGTCAGGGGTATTGCTACATCCCTGGCCTTCAAGAGAAACTTCTCTGTGACGCAGGTACTTCAAGCTGGGGTCTGGAAGCGTCAAACGACCTTCACAGCCCACTACCTGCAAGACGTGACCCACAGGAGCCTCGATACGTTCTCTATCGGCCCTGTGGTGGCTGCACAACAGCTGGTCTAACCTCAGGCTCCTTTTTGGACAAGTAGCAGTAGGTTGAGGGCGGTGTTACCCGGTCTTAGTCTGCGTGAATGAAAGAGTATGTCTGACCCTTACTTCTTTCTTCATTCTCCCCTCTCTTGGGGAAGCAGCATCCTGGTCCTCGCATAGCTGACCTCGACCTCTGCAGGTAACCCATGCTTCTTTGTGCTCCTAGTATTAAGCTTAATACTGTTGCGTCTCCCATACCCTGACGAGGTGGTATGGGGAACGTCCTATCCTAGAATTCCTATCTGAAGGTCTCAAGGTCAACTTCATAGGACGAGTCACACTCTCCTCCTCACACTGCTTATGTAGGCCACTTGTTCCTAGCGATGCTAGGAACCTGTGAGGTACAGGGGCTCCCTCTCTCTAGTGCTGCTCACTGAGGGATCGAGCCCCCGGGCAAGCCGAAGTCAGTAAGGCTGGGGACTTTCCACCCTTCCTAAGGGGTAAGTCACCCTTTGTAAATAGCGTGGTTTGTATTTCGGTTACGGAACAAATGACAAATTCGAAGATAATTTGTATTTTTCCTAACCATACAAACCTTAGCTATTTACACATATGTGCCCGCCATCCCTGACCCCCAAGTCAAGTCCTACCTCTAAGTGAAGTGAAGCAAGTCACCGGTGTGTGGAGGGGGGAGGGGTAGCAAGCTACCCTTCCCCACCCCCTGCTAACTAGCGCGGGGGTAATTAACCCTCGTTAAAAACTATTGGCTCGTCATTTCAGCTGCGCTAAAAGTAAACCCTTTGTAAATAGCTAAGGTTTGTATAGTTAGGAAAAATACAAATTATCTTCGAATTTGTCATAATTCTGTGTTTGTTACAGCTCTCCTTCCGTGAGTGTAAGTGGAGTTGAGGGCACATGCCTGTTGTGTTTTTCTTGTGTTATTTTCCCTCGGGATTCCTCTTTGGAGTCTTCCCGGGGAATGAATGTTAACAAATTACTTTTTATTTTTTCACAGTTAATGATCTAGTTTTCGTTTGTGTGATGTGACAACGAAGCGAGCTGTCTTGTTGGGGCCTGGGGAGTCTGCTGTTGCTGCCTCCCATATAGATCTTCGTCAGGGGCGTGTCTCCTTCTCCTGGAAGTACTCCCGTGACGACTGACAGCTCTTCAGTTCATCTTAGAACTCTCAGGAGGCTCGCCTCCTTGGGTGGGAAACTTCCCTTCCGAGGGAAGGTTACCTGTCCAGGCTTGAGTATTTCCCTTCGGGGGGAACTCCTCTTACCTTAATTTTGTTCCTGGTCCTCCGGCGGTTATGCTCATGGTGCTGAGCGACCGTTTTTGTAACCTTGCTCAAGGGGCTGAGCGGTTGCAACCTCGGACCATGGAATTCGTGTGACTATGCTCTTGGTGCTGAGCGGTCGCACCTGCAGCTACGCTCAAGGGGCTGAGCAACTGCAGGAGCCCCTCTTGCTGACCCGTCTCTTCTACGAAGTGTTCCTCTCTCGTTCGCGAGGGAGGACACTCATCGAAACTCCTCTTCGGAGGACTCTTCTGCTGTTGTTGCTGAGGGCTCAGTCTCCCTCGGGGGACATCTGAGCCCTACGGTCTCTCCTGCGAGTGCTTCTCCCCCGGGGGGGAGTTCACCACAGAGACTCCTCTTCGGAGAACTGTGTCTGCTGTTGTTGCTGGAGGCTCAGTCCCCTTCGGGGGGCAGCTGAGCCCTACGGTCTCTCCTGCGAGTGCTTCTCCCCCGGGGGGAAGTTCACCACAGAGACTCCTCTTCGGAGGACTCCTCCTGTTGTTGTTGCTATTGTTGCTGAAGGCTCAGTCTCCTTCGGGGGGCAGTTGAGCCCTACGGTCTCTCCTGCGAGTGCTTCTCCCCCGGGGGGGAGTTCTCCACAGAGACTCCTCTTCGGAGGACTCCGTCTGCTGTTGTTGCTGGAGGCTCAGTCCCCTTCGGGGGGCAGCTGAGCCCTACGGTCTCTCCTGCGAGTGCTTCTCCCCCGGGGGGGAGTTCACCACAGAGACTCTTCTTCGGAGGACTCCGTCTGCTGTTGTTGCTGAAGGCTCATTCCCCTTCGGGGGCCAGTTGAGCCCTACGGTCTCTCCTGCGAGTGCTTCTCCCCCGGGGGGGAGTTCACCACAGAGACTCCTCTTCGGAGGACTCCTCCTGCTGTTGTTGCTGTTGTTGCCGAGGGCTCAGTTCCCTTCGGGGACAGCTGATGCCAACGGTCTTTCCTGCCAGTGACTCTTCCCCTCGGGGGAGTTCACGATCAGAGACTCCTCTTCGGAGGTCGGAGGGTGTTGCGCCTGTCCGAGGTCGTCTTCATCTTCATTCGACGTTCTCCGTAGAGGACCCTCCTCGACGAGTACCGTCCGTTGCAGCTGCTCTACTCCTGCCAGACCTTCTAGTCTTCATCTCCGTTCCTGGACGCAGATGCGCAGTGGGGGCCTACACACCCTGTTTTCAACGGGCACCGGTCCCTTCGGGGCTAAGGGGCTTATTCCACAGTGTGGGTAAGTCCCTTAAGTGCCAGATTTTGCCTGCGCGCCTACGATCTCTAGCGCTCGCCTGCTGTGGACCACGATCTCCGGTAGTTGAGTCTCGCCGTAGATCTTCTTCCTGCGCGCCAGCACTCACCTGTGCTTCTGACCTTCTGTGCGCCAGCTCTCTTCAGCTCGCCAGCGCACATCTGCGCGCCCTCTTCCTGCTACGCGCCATGGGCACCAACGGTTTCCTGAATGCCCACGATCGCCTGCTTGCCAGTGCGCTTCGGCGCTCCCCTTCCTGATGCACCTGCGCGCCTCCTGATTAGCGCGTTGCGCGCCAACGTTCGCCCTCTCGCCCACGATCTATCAGATCTGGGCGCAGGCAAGAAGATTTCCTTTGCCTCCTCGCCGACGATCTTCTCTGTCTCTTACGCGGCAGCGATCTCCTACGCGCCCGCGCGATTCTTCGCCTGCGCGCAAGCGTTTTTAACGCGCCACCGCTCGCCATCACTTGCCACCGCTCGCCATCACTTGCCACCGCTCGCCATCACTTGCCACCGCTCGCCATCACTTGCCATCGCTTGCCAACACGCCATCGCTTGCCAACGCGCCTTCACTCACCTACGGGCCATCGCTCGTCAGCTCGCCATCGCCCGCCTACGCGCCATCGCCCGCCTTCGCTCCATCGCCCGCCTACGCACCATCGGTTTCCCGGCCTCCTGTGCTCGCCCTCTCGTCTGCGCGCCCGCGCACATGCGCACCCATGTTCGCCCGCGTGCGAACCATCAGTTTTCCATCGCGCCAGCGCCAGCCCAGTTCCCGCCAGTGAGCCATCGCTCGCCAACGCGCCGTCGCTCGCCTACGCGCCGTCGCTCGCCTACGCGCCCATCGGATTCCGACCTCCAGCGCTCGCCCTTCCAACCGCTCCCCCGCGCGCTCTCGCACGTTCGCACCCACGTTCGCCCACGCGCTAACCATCAATTTACCATCGCCCGAGTGCCAGGGCGATTTCGACCGCGTTTCCCGTAGGGTTTTCGCAACACGGGCAACCTGGCGAGTCTTCTGGAGCGCGTACTTCCAGAACACGATCTTCACCCCGTAAACGCAGAGCATGGCACGTGCAAGAGAAGGAAGAATCTTCAGGTTGGTCTGAGCAACATTCTTCTTCTATTCAGAACCTGGTTTAGCCCTTCCCACCATTCCGTGGAAGGGGCTTGCCAGGGAGTTTTCTTTCGAGAAATTCCCTGCCTGGCAGGGACTGGTCTAGCCTTTCCTCTCACCATTTCGTGGAAGGGGCCTACCAGGCCTTTCCCTCTCCGATTGCGACCCAAGGATTCGTACAAGGAAGCTCCAGGAAGATCATGGGAACTTTCCTCCTCTCAAGCACCTTTGCGTTCCGTCGCCAAGTTTCGAACTTGCAGACAAACTCGATGTTGAAGCATCTAGACGCAGTGACCGGGGGCTTCCTCTCGGAAGTCCCATCCGTGGATGTCGGCAAACTCAGACACTCTTCCATCCTTGGGAAGAGCTTGTTTGAGCCCAAGGACGGAGAAATGGACAGCTGGTGCGCGGAGGAAGTCGAATCTCGATTCACTCCTCCAAAAGGCGCTTACTTGCAGACCCTGCAAGCCTCCGACGCCTCATCATACAGCCTCGTCAGCCTAGGTTATCGGAACCGGCTCCGGCAGCTAAGACAAGGTGTACGATAACAGTCCCCTCCTGTCAGGGACAGGCAGGACGGGAAGTCCTCCCGGGGAGGCAATAATCCTAGAGGGAGCGGCCGAGTTTGCAAACTCTAGGATTGGCAACCCCCCTGCAGGTCGCCCGCTGGGGAGATGCCTAAGGTTACTCTTTCAGATAGCAGCATCCCGGTGCCGATTCCTGCACGATCTCCGTGATCAGCCAAGGATATCGCGCCTCGCTCTTAACATCTCTCCTCCACTGACAGCGAATCCAGTGTCGCTGGGCTTCTATGCCATGGGATCGGCAAGGGGTTTGCCCTTCGGGCAAAAGGAGCCATGCTCTAGAAGAATGCCCTCCATAGGGTCGTCGACGGCTTCCCTCCCCGGCTTCTGCAGTCGATCCTTTCTTGTAAGGAAAGCATCTGAGACGGGTCCCGTCTTCGACCACTCAGCTCTGATCAAGTTTGTCGAACAAACTTCGTTCAGCGTGGAACAGCAGAATCGATCAGACTTGTAGCGAGACCACAAGTCTCCATGTGCCCTGGATCGGAAGGACGGGTACTTCCAGGTCCCATTTCATCCGTCTTCCAGGAAGCACTTGGAATTCAGCCTAGACTACAGATGTACCAGTTCAAGATGCTGTGTTGCGATCCCGCCGCAGCATCGCAGGTTTTCACCAGAGAACTCTCCCTGCTATCCTCATGGATACTCAGGAGCAGGCTTCTGCCTCCTTCACTTTCTGGAGGTCTGGCTAACTAGGGTAGTCTCGGAATCGACCTTCTTCTACACCGAGACCAGCTTCCGGGACTTCACCAAGATCTAGGGATCATGGTACAGTAATTCGCAAGGAGCCTTCTCTGCTTCTACCTCTACATCTGGGATATCTAGACATGATATTGACTCCTTCTCCAAGCCTTCCCATCAGTTGACTGTGGCAAGGCTGAGGAGAGTCGCAGAACCTTTCCTCAGACAAGGAGAGCTTTCAGCCCTATCTTGGTACGTTTCCTTGGTCTCCTTTCCTCCTTGTCCCGTCTAAGTCCCTAACGGTTGCCTCAGGATAAGTTCCCTGTTAGGCGGAACGATTAAACCTACAATGGGGGTTGACCTACAGAAACCTCTTGCAAAGTAGTGGATCCTTTTGTCCTTCCCCCGCATTTGATGCTGTTCTCGGACTCGTCAAAGAAAAGGGGTGGGGGGGGGCATGTTCTGGTTCAGGCCTATGGTCAGGACCTGAAGGGTACCTCCACATCATTCAGCTAGGCTTAGAGGCCGTAGTCTGGCCCTTCAACAGATCCAACAGATCCTGCCGGGTCGCTCCGTGCGCGACAACTCCATGATACTGGCGTATTCCAACTAGCATGGAGGTACATTTTCATTCTTTCGCATCTTGCAGTAGAGATACTGAGATGAACCGAAGTCCACTCAATGCCACTATAGGCTCGCTCATTCCGGGCAGAGGAATGTTCTCTCCGACAGTCTGAGCAGAGACTCACAGATAGAGATTTCCCGGGGTTCTTTGGCCTCTAGTAACCAGCAAAGTCCTGGCCTGGGGGACCTGATCACGACAACCTGGAACTTCAAGCTGCCGCTGTAACCCCCCCCCCCAGTCTCAGACCCCAAGACTCTTTGGCAAGATGCCTCCCGGTAACGGTGGGACAGCATCGACGCCTACATTTTTCCACCATTTTTGTCTGTTGAGAAGGGGGCTCAACGAGACCAGATTGTCGGTCAACCTATCGATGACCCTGAGAGCTCCGCTGCGACTTTACGCAGAACGGTTTCCGGACCTTCTGCATCCCCTGGCGGAACTCCCGGGAGAGCTTCTTCCATGACACAGGCTACTCAAATAACCACACTGCAACATCTATCACAAGACGGAGCATCGCTTCGGCTTCACGCCTGGAGACTAGACGACACCTCCTCACAAAGAGGCACCCCGCAACAGTCACGGAGCGGAGGTCGTGTCACCTGCGAAAGTCATCCGCAGGGGTCTACCAGGCGAAGTGGAGAGTCTTCTGTGGTTGGTGTCGTGGGAGAGGTACCTCTCCCCTTGATGCCTCTACTCCAGCAATAACGGAGTTATTGTTTATCGGCGGGAGGAAACTCGATTTCCTCTCTCGGCAGTGAAGCCTTTCGCTCAGCCTTACCCTGGCCTTCAGGCTGAAAGGAATAGACATTTCCTCCCCGCTAGATCTTTCTTCGCGCATGCGAAGCTACGAACCTACCTGCCCTCAGTCGGAGTGAGACCTCCTCCATGGAACATGGTTCGGGCTCTTAAGACCCTTAAGAGATCTTCTTGCGAACCATTACGTCAGGCCTCTAATCGTCGCCCGTCTTGGAAGATGGTGCTCCTGCTCGCTCTGGCCTCAGCCAAGTGTGTAAGCAATCTTCATGGTCTCTCGTACGACTCCGCCCTTTCAAGAGGATAGGGGGAGGTAACACTCAGGTTCGTTCCTGAGTTGGTTACTAGACTCAGAATCTTGGAGTCCCGAACCTTCGGTTTGACTCCTTCAAGATTTTGAGTCTCCGTTCTGTAACAGATGACCCAGACCTCCTACTTGCCAGTAAGGAACCGGAGGGGTTATCTTTAAGAACAACTGCAGTTCGTCCTCACGTGCAAGCCCGGTTTGGGAGCACAGGAAGGACGCAGGGGAGGATCACCAAGTATGCCTTTTCAGCCTGGTTTCAAGGGCATTCATCTCGACCTGAATCCAGACCCTCCCCCGTTACGTCGCCCTACAGCCCACGATGTCAGGTACATCGCAACGTCCCTGGCCTTCAAGAGGGACTACTCTGTGACGCAGGTGCTACAAGCTGGAGTCTGGAAGCGTCTGGCGACCTTCGCAGTCCACTTCCTGCAGGACGTGACCCACAGGGGTATCGATACGTTTCTATCGCCCTGTGGTGGCTACACAACAGCTGGTCTAACCTCAGGCTCCTTTTTGGACAGGTAGCAGAAGGTTGAGGGCATTGTTACCGGGTTTTAGACTGCATGAACTGAAGAAGTATGTCTGGCCCTTACTTCTTTCTTCATCCTCCCCTCTCCTGGGGAAAGCAGCATCCTGGTCTCTGCATAGCTGACCTCAAACCTCTGCAGATAAACCATGCTTCCTTGTGTTCCGAGTATTGAGATAATACTGTCGCGTCCCCCATACCCTGACGAGGTGGGATTGGGAACGTCCTAACCCAGAGTTCCGTCTAAGAACTCCAGGTCAACTGCCTAGGACGAGTCACACTTTCTTCCTTCACACACAAGCTTATGTAGGCCACACGTTCCTTGCAGAGCAAGGAACTTGTGAGGTGCAAGGACTCCTTTTCTCGAGTGCAGCTCACTCGGATTCTGAGTCCCCGGGTAAGCCAAAGCCAGTATGGCTGGGAACTTTCCTCCCTTCCTAAGGGGTAAGTCACACTATGTAAAAAGCGTGGTTTGTATTTTGGTTACGGAACAAATGACAAATTCGGAGATAATTTGTATTTTTCACAAACCTTAGCTATTTACACATATTTGCCCGCCAGCCCTGTCTCCCAAGTCAGGTCCTACCTCTAAGTGAAGTGAGACATTTCACCGGTGTGTGAGGGGGGAGGGGTAGCAAGCTACCCCTCCCCTTGCTAACTAGCGCGGGGGTAGTAAACCCTCGTTAAAAATCTAATGGCTCGTCAATTTCAGCTACGCCGAAAGTAAACCCTATGTAAATAGCTAAGGTTTGTATGGTTTGGAAAAATACAAATTATCTCAGAATTTGTCATGTTTAGTTTGTTCTTACGCGTATACAAACCTTTGAAATAGCTGGAATTCCATTGAATTGTTAACCCAGTAGTTAGTTAATGATAGGTCATGAATGGAGAAATTTTGACCATCTGCTTATCACGAATTAGCAACTTTTGTTTTTGGACGCAATATATCATCATGCTGCTCTCATGACTGTTGGATCTTTTTTTACATTCTTTTGTGACAAGTGTTGATTTTTTCTTTTGTGAACTCAGTTGCTTGTACAGTAATACCCCTTTTGTGGTGATTCGCCTTACGTCACTTCCGATCGTATGTCGCTCATCCTTAAAGGTTAAATGCAAATATAAAATTCACATTACGCCAGCCATCTTACTTACTTGACCTTACATCGATCTAACAGTTGCACTGTAAAGATGAAAAAATGGTTATAAAAACAAATCTAAGCAAAATTCAATTTATAAAATTTGTAAATATATACAGTACATTCAATATGAAAATAGTAGTAAACATAAACAAAATATAAATATGTATAAAGGAAAATATATGCTATATCTGAGATAACTTTGTTTCGATCTTTCTTGAAGGCATATAGTACAAGTTCATGCTTAAAGGCTTTATCCTGACTGGAGCACTGTTGGCTTCGTTACTTAGTTAACTTGAAATAGTTAATTCATTAATGGTTAACAGTAAGATGTGATTATTGGAGATAAGATAAAGGTAAGGTTAAGTAACTCATTTATAACTGAAAACAAGGCTTACAGTAAGATTAAAAAAAATTCACATCGACGAGTCTCAAACAGCTTCCCTGTTGTTTTGGCTAGATGGTCTACTACCTTAGTTAGTTGCTTACAAGTGTTCTCTTTTGTTGTGCCTACGTTGTGCTGAACTTTACCTTTGAATCTTGGCAGCCATTCTTGATTTCAGCCATAGCCCACAATAAAAAAAGTAGTAGGTGAATCTAATTGTGGTGTTATAACAATGCAAGATAAATTGGACAAGGTCAAAATATATAAAAAAGGGTGAAAAGTGAAAAAAATTGTGTGCCCTTTAGGCCTGGCTTAGTCAACGGTGTCCACCATTATTCATGACACAGACCGCCTTTTTTTTATGTTACTGAAAAGGTTTAGTTGGTTAAAACTTGAGTCACCAATGGGAAGAGAGGTGTAATTTACGATGAAATGATAGGCAGATACATGAATGGATTCCTTGTAGCCAAATGGTTATCTGAGAAGGCCAAGTCTTTGTTTGAGGACCTCTTTAAAATATAGCCAGATAAAAGGATACTTCATTTGCTGCAAGTCATATGTCGTTTAATAGATTCAAGAAGTGTTTGGTCTTACGCAAATAAAATCTTTTTTTTAATATGATATGACTTCAGTAAAGCTGGAATGACCTTTAAAGTTTTAACGAAATAGTTATAGCTAATGGTGGGTAGCAGGTGGTGAATAAACCCCACCCACCTGTCAGTCAGTTAGAAACACTTTTAACTTTGGCCACAAGTTGAACAAACTTACCTTTGCGGCCTGGCCTCCCCAATCTTAGCTGTATTAATCCATTTCCTTTTTTTCAATATTTAACTTAGCCGGTGATTATATAGCTGCAACTCTGTTGCTCGACAGACAACTCTACGGTAAAAACTCGCCAGCGATCGCTACACAGGTTGCGGGTGTGCCCAACAGCGCCATCTGTCGACCAGATACCCAGTTCTCAATGTAAACAAAGACTCAATTTTCTCTCTGTCGAGGTGTCGACAAGACGTACTTACTCGCTGTTGCTAAACTGGAGTTTTTTCACATCTAATTGGTGAAGTACTTTATTCTAGTTTTGAGCTTTCGCTGTGCAGGGTTTCTCTTCACACAAATCCTTGAACTCTTTTTGATAACGGATTCTTTGTTGATGACTTTTTGATAGTTTTTTGAATTTCCCTTTGACCAATTCAAAATGGCTGACCCTTCACAAGTCCCCAAATTTAGGAAGTGCAATGCTAGGGACTGTTCAAGGCGTCTTCCGAAGGCTTCTATCGACCCTCACACTGTTTGTTCCAATTGTCGGGATAAAACCTGTCAATTGGAAGATCGGTGTGAGGAGTGCGTTGGCCTTTTGGAATTCGATTTTATCGAATTTCAAAAGTATACATGTAGGCTAGAGAGAGATAGAGTTAGGAGAAGTTCTTCTCGTTCTATTGATATATCCTCTCCTCATGCCCCACAACCTATTCCTTCCCCTGTAGTGGTTGCTCCTAACCCCCCTCCTGGCACTCAGGAACCATCGATGGCTGATATGATGCGTGCCATCCAGGCTCTGGGTGAGAGAGTTGAGTCCCTTGCTAGTGACCGTAATCAGCTCATGGCGGATGTGAAGGAGCTTAAGTGCAAAAGTGCAGTGGGAAGTGCTAAAGTGCCGAGTGATAGTGTTGTGGATAGTGTTGCGCTTGAGGGTTCGTCTGTTCGTGCCTGTCGTCCTCCTAGTCCGGGACCTCTTGCAAGCTCCCAAGTCCAGGGGAGAAGCAATGTCGTACGACAAATGGGTTCGAGAGGCTTTAATCAGCGAACAGACGTTCCCTCCGTGGTATCGGGCGTATCTACCCAAGATCGCTCCTACCTAACTAAGACGAGAGAGCCCATTTATACCTCGTCTTCTGAAGGTGTTTCTCGCAAGAAACTTTGGACCAAGGTCTCACGACCGTTAAAACGCAAGTCGGTCCCTTCAGCTCAAGTCCAACGGCCCGGTTGTAGCCACTGGGTCAGTTCGGACTCGCTGCCGTCATCCGATGACTGCTCACCGCCTAAGAGAGGCAAAGCGGTACCGCTTCAGACAGTAACACCGTCTGTTGCCGCACCTGCTCCCGTAGACCCTGCTCCCGTAGACCCTAAGTGGTCTCTACTGCAAGACATGCAGTCTAAACTGACGTCTCTAATGCAGGACTTTCGTGCGGAGAAGGTTGCTGCCGCACCAGCTAGTGCAGTACCTAGCCTACAACCTTCCACACGATCGGTTGTGCGTCCTGTGGACGCTGAGGTAACCTTCTCACGCACACCAGTTGAGAGAGTTCCTCCACCCATGCGTTCCAGTGTGATCTGCCAGCCGCATGTTGACGTTAAGCGACGCACGGAGGTTGCCGTTGACGTTCTGGAGGTTCAACAACCGTCAGAGTTGCTTTGTTTTGACGCGGTGCGTCAACCTCCGCAACCCAGTGTGGTTTCCACTGCGCACCCACATCAGTCCAGACAGTCTGGAGTAGACGCTGTGCGTCCCCGCGCTGCCATGGTTGTTGCCAGCTCACAGACTGGGCAGCAGTTCCATGACGTTGCGTCCGGCTCAGTCACGCATGCACCCGTGCGACCGGACTCAGCGAACCAGCCGTTACCCACTCCGTTGCCGTTTCCTCATCAGTTGTCGGATGAGGAACTTTCTGATGATGATGTTGCTGCACACATAGATGAACCACAATCAGATTTGGACGAGCCTAAGTCTACTCAACCCTCTTTGGACTTTAGGAAAGTTTTGGCCATTTTCAAAGAGCTGTTTCCGGACCAGTTTGTTTCTGTGGCTCCTCGTTCTCCGCCGTCAGAGTTTGTGTTAGGCATGCCGTCTACCACTCCTGCCTTTACTAGACTCGTCCTCGCACGCTCGTCCAAGAGAGCTTTGCGGGTGATAGGAGAATGGTTGCAGTCCAAGAAGAGTTTAGGGAAGACAGCCTTTGCGTTTCCCCCTGCTAGACTCTCTTCTAGATCGAGCGTCTGGTATGCCACGGGAGAAGTTCTCGGCTTGGGAGTTCCTGCCTCTGCCCAGGGCGACTTCTCAAGTCTTGTAGACTCTCCCCGCCGCCTTGCCATGAGACGCTCAAAGATATGTTGGTCATCTTCGGACCTGGACCCCCTTTTGAAAGGTATCTTTAGGGCCTTCGAAGTTTTTAACTTCTTAGACTGGTGTCTAGGAGCCCTAAGCAGAAAGATCTCTCCGTCAGAGAAAGAGACTTCCTTGCTCATTATGTCCTGCATGGACAAGGCCGTACGTGATGGGTCTAATGAGCTTGCTGCATCATTTGTGTCCGGAGTCCTTAAAAAGCGGGAAAACCTATGCTCATTCCTTTCAGCTGGAGTTACACCGTGCCAGAGATCTGAGCTTCTCTTTGCTCCTCTTTCCAAGTGCCTTTTTCCAGAAGCCCTGATTAAGGAAATAGCCGCTTCATTGGTGCAGAAGGACACTCACGATCTTGTTGCGTCCTCCGCTCGCAAAGCTCCCCCTTTGCCTACCTTGTCAGCTAGACCAAGGATGGACACTCCAGCGTCCCGTTTTATTCCGCCCTTTCGTGGCAGAGCCTCCAGCAGAGGAGGTGCTCGTGCCGAAGGGAAACGAGGAAAGAAGAAAGGATCCAAGTCCTATAAGGGCAGAGTCTGACTGCCCGCATCTTCAGACAGCAGTGGGAGCCAGACTCAAGAACTTCTGGCAGACCTGGGAGAAGAGAGGCGCAGACGCACAATCTGTGAAGTTGCTCAGAGAGGGGTACAAGATCCCTTTTGTACGGAAACCCCCTCTAGCAACGTCTCCCATCGATCTCTCTCCCAGGTACAGAGAGGAAGACAAGAGACGAGCCTTGAAACGGGAAGTGTCTCTTTTACTAGAGAAGGGAGCGGTGGTCAAAGTCTCGGACCTTCAATCTCCGGGATTCTACAACCGACTCTTCTTGGTGTCAAAGAAGACAGGAGGGTGGAGGCCGGTGCTAGACGTCAGTGCTCTGAATGTCTTTGTCACAAAGCAGACGTTCTCCATGGAGACCACAAAGTCAGTCTTAGCAGCGGTCAGAAGGGAAGACTGGATGGTCTCTTTAGACCTAAGGGACGCCTATTTCCACGTCCCCATCCACCCGGACTCCCAACCTTTTCTGAGATTCGTTTTCGAAAAGGTTGTCTACCAGTTTCAAGCCCTGTGCTTTGGCCTAAGCACAGCTCCTCTTGTGTTTACGAGGCTGATGATTAATGTAGCCAAATTCCTTCATTTATCGGACATCCGAGCCTCCCTCTATTTGGACGACTGGCTTCTCAGAGCTTCTTCCAGTCGTCGCTGTCTGAAGGATCTAAAGTGGACTCTAGATCTGACCAAGGAATTGGGTCTCCTTGTCAATATGGAAAAGTCACAACTGGTCCCATCCCAAACTATTGTGTATTTAGAGATGGAGATTCACAGTCTAGCTTTTCGGGCTTTTCCGTCGGCCCCCAGAATAAGCCAAGCCCAGTTATGCATCCAGAACATGCTGAAGAAGGAACAATGCTCAGTCAGGAAGTGGATGAGTCTGGTAGGGACGCTATCATCCCTGGAACAATTTGTGTCATTAGGAAGACTACACCTCCGTCCTCTTCAATACCATCTAGCTTTTCACTGGAAAAAGGACAAGACGCTAGAAGCGGTCTCGATCCCCATTTCCGAAAAGGTGAAGTCTTGCCTGACTTGGTGGAAGGACAGTATCAACCTAAGAGAGGGTCTTCCCCTGGCTGTTCAGACTCCCAACCACGTTCTCTTCTCGGACGCATCGGACGTAGGCTGGGGCGCGACATTAGACGGTCGGGAATGTTCGGGACTGTGGAACTCGAGTCAAAGGATCATGCATATCAACTGCAAGGAGCTGCTGGCAGTACATCTGGCCTTGAAAAGCTTCAGGTCTCTCCTTCGAGGCAAAGTGGTTGAAGTGAACTCGGACAACACCACTGCCTTGGCATACATCTCCAAGCAAGGAGGGACCCACTCACTGACGTTGTACGAGATCGCAAGGGACCTGCTCATCTGGTCAAAAGGTCAAAACATATCACTAGTAACGAGGTTCATCCAAGGCAACTTGAATGTCATGGCAGATTGTCTCAGTCGGAAAGGGCAAGTAATTCCAACGGAATGGACCCTCCACAAGGATGTATGCAAGAGACTTTGGGCCACTTGGGGCCAACCAACCATAGATCTCTTTGCAACCTCGATGACCAAGAGGCTCCCAATATATTGCTCACCAGTCCCGGACCCAGCAGCAATACATATAGATGCCTTTCTCCTAGATTGGTCGCATCTAGATCTATACGCATTCCCACCGTTCAAGATTGTCAACAAGGTACTGCAGAAGTTCGCCTCTCACGAAGGGACAAGGTTGACGCTAGTTGCTCCCCTCTGGCCCGCGAGAGAATGGTTCACCGAGGTACTTCGATGGCTAGTAGACGTTCCCAGAAGTCTTCCTCTAAGGGTGGACCTTCTACGTCAGCCACACGTAAAGAAGGTACACTAAAGCCTCTACGCTCTTCGTCTGACTGCCTTCAGACTATCGAAAGACTCTCGAGAGCTAGAGGCTTTTCGAAGGAGGCAGCCAGTGCGATTGCTAGAGCAAGGAGAACATCCACCCTTAGAGTCTAACAATCGAAGTGGGAAGTCTTCCGAAACTGGTGCAAGTCAGTATCTGTATCCTCGACCAGTACCTCTGTAGCTCAAATAGCTGACTTTCTCTTATTCCTGAGAAAAGGACGATCACTTTCAGCTCCCACTATCAAGGGCTACAGAAGCATGTTGGCATCGGTCTTCCGGCATAGAGGCTTAGATCTTTCCAACAATAAAGATCTTCAGGACCTCCTTAAGTCTTTTGAGACCACGAAGGAGCGTCGTTTGGTTACACCTGGTTGGAATTTAGACGTGGTACTAAGATTCCTCATGTCAGACAGGTTTGAGCCGCTACAATCAGCCTCCCTGAAAGATCTCACCTTAAAGACACTTTTCCTGGTATGCTTAGCCACAGCTAAAAGAGTCAGTGAGATTCATGCCTTCAGCAAGAACATCGGATTTTCGTCAGAAAAAGCTACATGTTCGCTACAACTTGGTTTTCTAGCCAAAAATGAGCTGCCTTCTCGACCTTGGCCGAAATCGTTCGATATTCCCAGCTTATCGAATATGGTAGGCAATGAACTAGAAAGAGTCTTATGCCCTGTGAGAGCTCTTAAGTTCTATTTAAAGCGAACTAAACCTTTACGAGGCCAATCTGAAGCTTTATGGTGTTCAGTTAAGAAACCATCTTTGCCTATGTCAAAGAATGCTTTATCCTACTTTATCAGACTGTTAATACGAGAAGCTCATTCACATCTGAGTGAGGAAGACCAAGCATTGCTTAAGGTGAGGACACACGAAGTTAGAGCTGTCGCAACTTCCGTGGCCTTTAAGCAAAATAGATCTCTGCGAAGTATAATGGACGCAACCTATTGGAGAAGCAAGTCAGTGTTTGCGTCTTTTTATCTAAAGGATGTCCAGTCTCTTTACGAGGACTGCTACACACTGGGACCATTCGTAGCAGCGAGTGCAGTAGTGGGTGAGGGCTCAACCACTACAATTCCCTAATTCCATACCCTTTTAATCTTTCTCTTGAAATGTTTTTATTGTTGTTTTTTGGGTTGTCCGGAAGGCTAAGAAGCCTTTCGCATCCTGGTTGATTTGGCGGGTGGTCAAAGTCATTTCTTGAGAGCGCCTAGATTAGGGGTTTTGATGAGGTCCTGTTGTATGGGTTGCAACCCTTGATACTTCAGATCCTAGGGGTCGATCAGCATCCTAAGAGGATCGCGAGGCTCCGTAAGGAAGACGTACTTAAAAGGCAGAGTAATTGTTCAAGTCGACTTCCTTACCAGGTACCTATTTATTTTGTTTTTGTTATTTTGATAACTTTTAAAATGAAATAAAAACTCTTAGCTCATAAAAGTGTAAACATATATTGCTGGTCTCTACCCACCCCCCTGGGTGTGAATCAGCTATATAATCACCGGCTAAGTTAAATATTGAAAAATGTTATTTTGATTATAAAATAAATTTTTGAATATACTTACCCGGTGATTATAAATTAAATGACCCTCCCTTCCTCCCCAATAGAGACGCAGTGGGACGAGGAGAAAATTGAGTCTTTGTTTACATTGAGAACTGGGTATCTGGTCGACAGATGGCGCTGTTGGGCACACCCGCAACCTGTGTAGCGATCGCTGGCGAGTTTTTACCGTAGAGTTGTCTGTCGAGCAACAGAGTTGCAGCTATATAATCACCGGGTAAGTATATTCAAAAATTTATTTTATAATCAAAATAACATTTTTTTTTTTTTTTTTTTGCAATGAAATGGAAAGTGTGCTGATACGTGACTGTGTCTGGATAAACCTGAGAGAAAATGTGGCATGCTTATGTTTTTTTTTTTTTTTTTTTTTTTTTTTTTTGCAATGAAATGGAAAGTGTGCTGATATGTGACTGTGTCTGGATAAACCTGGGAGGAAATGTGGCATGTTTATGTCGAAACCTGCTGTTGATCCTCATTTTCTGTGAGCTTTTCCCCAAGGGCATGACTGTGGCAAGTGCAGGTTGTAGCCTTTTATGCAGTGGGTAGAGTTTGTCAAGAAGAGGAAGAATTTTTTAAGAGTGATTCTTCGTGATCAGACCTGTCGATGCCAAAGCTGATGCCGAAGAAGCTTTGCACTGTAGTTCCTTTTCTTCTGGCGCTGCTTGATCTGTTGGCTTCCCACGGATTCCTCTAGGGCTGGGTCCTCGGAAGGAATTCGTTGTGGGGAGGAGACCTCGACTCGCTCTCAGGCCATTCCTCAGGGAAAGCGGAATTATTACCTTCCCTATGTTCGTTTTCCTTTGCCTGGAGATTTGCTTGTCACTGGACTGGCTGATGATGAACTGGACTCGAAGAAATTGTGGCCTGCCTCGGGCATTGTTGGTTCTCCATTGGAAGGTAAGCTTCAGAAGGTTTTGGCCACTGCTAGAACTTCTGAAGTTTTTCTCTCTGTATCTTCCCCATCTCCTGTTCCTCCTGTAGAGGTGCTGGTTGACATGGTGCCCGTTAATGTGGTCTTGTCTTCTGTTAGAGAGACATAGAGGCGAAGATTGAGATTTGTAGGAAGGCTAGCCATGACTCCCTTTTCCCTAGTGCAGCCATCATCCTGGCAGGTGTCTTGGTTACCTAACCCCCGCGAAGAAGGAAGACCGACTGTTACCTCTATTATGTGATGATGTTTGCATTTCAGTGTTGGAGACTACAGTATCTCCTCCTAGTGAAAGGGTTTTTGCAAGGGACTGCTGAGTAGATATCTGGGGACCTATGATGGGCCTCTGCAGGTATTCTCCAAGGAAGTGGACTATTCTGTGATCATAGGTGCTCTAGTGCAAATTGTGAACTTCCTCATCCCTGCATCGCCGAGAGAAGGTCCTCGCAGTTGTGGCAGGGAAAGGCTACTGCTTAACGTTGAACAAAGTCTCCCAACCGAGGAACTGAAGCGTTACACCACGTGAGAGTTTGTCTCTGTTCATGAGAACATAGTGCTCTTGAGTCTCTTATGCTTGCTAGATACAAGCTTTGAGATGAGATTCAGATAGCTCTGTCCAGACAGTCTGTGCTACCTTAGCTTCAGCAAAGTTAGTTGGTGGTCTTTTGAATTCTTTTGACAATAGTCATCCCGAAGGATGGAAGGAGGTCTTCTTAGATTGTTCCTGAGTTCATTGGCAAGACCCAGCTGTGCACGATACCAGATTCGAGTCTTCCATCTCTTCTCAGGGGGAAGCCAAGGGGCATCATAATGACTGGCTTCTAAGAGGACTCAGTGCTAGTCTTAGCTCCTAAATCTTTTATTAGCACTGCGAGGAAAAAGAGAAAGTTAATCAAAATAATTATTTCTTTCTAGCTTCGTGAGACTGAGGAAGAAAGTGTAACTAAACTGTTAAGATGAACCCAAATGATGTGTTTTTGGTTAAACCAGGATGACCAGCAAAATAAGTTGTAATCTCCAGTCTTGCCAATAAGTAATTACCAAGTCTTTGTTGGCCCTTGAGACCATAACCAAGTGTATGTCCTTGAAAGGATTTGAGTTTGACACTAGACTATCCAACCGATTGAGAGATGGGGGCCCTAACACCTGTTAGTAGTTACAGTATAACTAAATTATTGCATATTTAATGAGCTTTCCAGCTTTGCTGATGCCATATTCGTATTGAAGTACTCAGGCTTGTTTAGTATAGAAAAGATTTAATTACTTGAAAAATTTTTTTGATTTTTGCCTTCCAGAATGTCAGCTCTATTGCGTCGGTCTGTTATCTTACTCGAGCCTTCCTGAGCCGTGGTGGATCTTCAAGGACATTTCTTTTTGATGCTTTAGTAGAGGCTCACATTCCTTTGTTGGGAAATCTTAATTCACGTATCATAAGAGACATTTCGATTAATTTCCAGAAAACAAAATACTGCTCTCCTAAGGTGAGTATTGTACATTATTTTGTGATGTGCCTTGTGTGGTAATAAAATGGCCTAGTAATATAATTTGGATATTGATTGAATTTAGAAAAGGTTTAGTAGTCACTTATGAGGTTAACATGTTGAAGTTCTTTGAGATCTATTAACCTTATGCTATTATCATATGATACAGTATGCTCAATTTTCTTTTTTCAATATTAATCTTACCCGATGATCATGTAGCTGTCAACTCTGTTGCCCGACAGAAATCTACGGTCGGGATACGCCAGCGATCGCTATACAGGTGGGGGTGTACACAACAGCGCCATCTGTGGTCAGGTACTCCAGTACTTCTTGTCAACAAGACCTCAATTTTTCCTCTGTCGTGCCACCGGCAAGACCTACTTGGATACGCTGTTGATTCTGGAGTTATTGTTCACGATTTGGTGATGTATTTGCTCTAGAGTTTAGCCTTCGCTATTCAGGAAGCTTTATCATTAGCTTAGCAAGCTTTTGGAATTAATTTGATTTAATTATGGTGACGAAGAGAGTATGGACTCTCTTTCACTTTTAAATGGCCGACCCTTCCCTTAGACGGAAGTGTTGGTGTCGAAGAGAGTATAGACTCTCTTTCACTTTTTATGACCAACCCTTCCCTTAGACGGAAGTGTGTTTAGGTTTTTGGTAATTTTGCTTAACAAAGTTATAGATTTAGTTTATATCTCTCCGCCATTTATAGGCCTCTTCGATTAACTTTCCATTTATTATAAACTTATAAAACTTAAATTTTATGTTTGTTTATATGCGACCTTTCCTAATAGTAGGCGGTCCTTACTTGGAACCGAAGTTAATTAACATTGAGCTCGTCATATCGTTTTTCCTGTTAAGAATTTATGCTATTTTAATTTTATGTTTTTGAAAGAATTTCTTTGATAAGTCTCGTACTGTTTTCAAAGTTGAACTAACGTTTTGTTTAGTCTCCGCATTTGTTGACGTTCAGAACGTTCAACTTGCGCTCTATCGTTACGATAGAGAGAGAGTATTCACGGTTTCACGTTGCAGTAAGAGTAAACCGATTCTAGCGTTTCGTTCATTCTTTCTTAGCTTAAATGGTTTTAATTCTAATAAAGGAGCTTTTTATTTGGGAAACCTTTCAGTTTTTTTCCTTTAACAAATAATATGTTTTAACGATATATATAATTGGGCTCATCTCTCAGGTTCTAAGTCAAGAGAGAGAGAGAGATAGAGACGGAGGGAGAGAGAGGAGGATAAACGTTTCGTTCAAGCGGGTAACGTTGTTCTCGTTTTTTTGCTCTTCTCCCTAGTCGATATAGGGGAAGAAGGTAAAACGTTTCTAGAGTTTTATTCTTGTTCCCAGGCTTTATGCGGTGAGAGATTTTAAACGTAGTTTATTTGATCTAGTGTTTAGTCTCTTTTCCAGCCACTGAATTCTTTATCTTTCATTATGTTTTTCTGTTACATTGTAATACTGTTTTCGCAATTACTACCTTTTAATGAAGGATAGGATTGCGTGTTTCAGGTACAAACCACTTAAAGTTTCGAGTTCAGTGAAATAAGTGCAAACAGAAAATCAAAAGTGATAAAGTGATATGCGCAAAGTGTTACAGTGTTGCGTTCGAGGGTTCGTCTGTTCGTGCCAGTGGTTCACCTAGTCTGGGACCTCTTACAAGCTCCCAAGCCCAGGGGAGAAGTAATGTCGAAGGACTTATGGGTTCCTCAGGCCTTGATCGACGAACAGACGTTTCCCTCTGTGGTTTCGGGTGTATCTACACACGTCGCCGACGTGATCACCCCACCCACACAAAGACGAGAGAGCCCATTTATTCCTCGTCTGCGGAAGAGGTTTCTCGCAGAAACCATGGACCAAATCTTGCAGCTTTTAAGTGCAAGTCGGTCCCTTCCGCGCAAGTCCAACGGCCTAGGTGTAGCCACTGGGTCAGTTCGGACTCGCTGCAGTACGACAACTGCACACCTCCTAAGAGAGGCTAGGTGGTACCGCAACAGGCAGTAACTCCGTCTGTTGCCGCACCAGCTGTTTTAGACCCTCAGTCACAACGGACAGTAGCTCCGTTTGTTGTTGTCTTTCATAGACCTTAGTGGTCCATGCTGCAGACTTTACAGTCTCAGCTTGCTCCTTCATACAGGAGTATCATGCTGGAAGGTTGACAATGCAGCCTGTTTACCTACAACCCGCCGAGGTTGTGCGCTCAGCAGATACTGCGGCTGCCTGCTCCCACACCACACCTGTGAGAGCTCCTCCACCGATGCGCAGTCCTCACTGCCAGACGCATGTTCTTGCTGCACCATCTGCTAACATGCGTGAGCTGCCGCATCAGGAGTTGCCGGGTTCCAGCACTATGCGGCATTCTCCTCAGCCCATGCAGCATGCTCTGCAGACCTTACAGCATGCTCCGCATACCATGCAGCATGAGCCGCATTCCATGCAGCATGAGCCTCATACCATGCAGCATGAGCCTCATCCCATGCAGCATGAGCCTCATTCCATGCAGCATGAGCCTCATCCCATGCAGCATGAGCCGCATGCAGCATGAGCCGCATACCATGCAGCATGAGCCGCATGCCTTACCTCATGCTCTGCATACAGCATGCTCTGCATACCATACCGCATGCTCCTCAACCCACCGCAGCCCCTCCCACGCACCAGCACTCTGCTTTTGTTGTTGCCAGCTCCCACACTCCGACTGCGGAGAAGGTTGACGATGCACCCGTGGGCCTACACCTCCCACGGTTGTGCGCCCGGCATGGCTTCATGCTCTCACACTCTTGTTGTGAGAGCTCCTCCACCCATGCACAGTCAACCCTGCCAGATGTTTGATGACTCCCACACACAGAGCACTCCGTTGCCGTGCGGGAGCTACCACAAGCTGCCGTGTTTTGACACGGTGTGTCAGCCTCCGCAACACACTGTGGTTACCGCCACTCGCCAGCAGCAAACTAGTCAGGCAGGAGTTGAGGCTTACCCTCACTGAGAGAACTTAGCTTTTCTCGGATATGGTTCCTGTAGATGAGAAAGTGCTGTTCTCCCTCCTTCTGATATTCCCTTGAGGACTCTGTCATTTGGAGAGGAGCCTTAAGCTGCTTAGCCTCCTATGGACTTTTATTTAAGCATAACATGCTTCCAGGGAGGGTAAATGGTTCCGCTTCAGTCGCTAACCCCGTCTGTTGCCACACCTGCTCCCATAGACCTTGAGCTTTGTTGCAAGACATGCAGTCCAAGCTTAGTCCTTGATAGAGGATTTCTTTTTACGGAGTCAGTGTGTCACTGGGAAGACGTTCAACAACCAGCAGAGGTGACTTGTTGTGACGCGGTGCGGCAACCTCAGCAACCCAATAAAGAGTTGTCTGTACTACCCAGACAGTCTAGACAGTTTCGGGTTGTCGCTGTACTTCCTCGCTTCCCCATGGTTGACAGTTCACAGACTGTGCAGCAGTATCATGATCTTGTTTCCGACTCCATCAGACGACTGACTTTTAAGAGCTCCCACAAGTCGTCGCTGTCTGGAGAATCTCAGATGGACTATGGATCTGACCAAGGAACTGGGCCTCCTGGTCAATTTAGAGAAGTCCCAGCTCGTCCCATCCCAGACCTTTGTCTACCTGGGTATGGAGATTCAGAGTCGAGTTTTTTCGGGCTTTTCCGTCGGCCCCAAGGATCAACCAAGCCCTAGAATGCATCCAGAGCATGCTGAGAAGGAATCGATGCTCAGTCAGGCAGTGGATGAGTCTAACAGGGACACTTTCATCGCTGGCCCTGTTCATCGAGTTAGGGAGACTCCACCTCCGCCCCCTTCAGTATCATCTAGCTGCTCACTGGATAAAGGACATGACGCTAGAGATGGTCTCAGTTCCTGTTTCCGAAGAGATGAGGTCTACTCTAACGTGGTGGAAGAACAGCTTTCTTCTCAAGGAAGGTCTACCTTTGGCTGTTCAGAACCCCGACCGCCGTCTCTTCTCGGACGCATCAGACACGGGCTGGGGTGCGACATTGGACGGACAGGAATGCTCGGGAACATGGAATCAGGAGCAAAGGACACTTCACATCAATTGCAAGGAGTTGTTGGCGGTTCATCTGGCCTTGATAAACATCAAGTCCCTCCAGCTAAACAAGGTGGTGGAGGTGGACTCCGACAACACCACAGCCTTGGCTTACATCTCCAAGCAGGGAGGGACTCATTCGAGGAAGTTGTTCTAGATCGCAAGGGACCTCCTCATCTGGTCAAAAGATCGAAAGCTCACGCTGGGAACGAGGTTCATTCAGGGCGATATGAATGTCATGGCAGATCGCCTCAGCCGGAAGGGTCAGGTCATCCCCACAGAGTGGACCCTTCACAAGAATGTTTGCAGCAGACTTTGGGCCCTGTGGGGTCAGCCAATCATAGATCTGTTCGCTACCTCGATGACCTAGAGGCTCCCGTTGTATTGTTCTCCGATTCCAGACCCAGCAGCAGTTCACGTGGATGCTTTTCTGCTGGATTGGTCCCATCTCGACCTGTATGCATTCCCGCCGTTCAAGATTGTCAACAGGGTACTTCAGAAGTTCGCCTCTCACAAAGGGACACGGCTGACGTTGGTTGCTCCCCTCTAGCCCGCGAGAGAATGGTTCACAGAGGTACTGCAATGGCTGGTCGACATTCCCAGGACTCTTCCTCTAAGAGTGGACCTTCTACGTCAACCTCACGTAAAGAAGGTACACACAAACCTCCACGCTCTTCGTCTGACTGCCTTCAGACTATCGAAAGACTCTCAAGAGCTAGAGGCTTTTCGAAGGAGGCAGCCAGAGCGATTGCCAGAGCAAGGAGGACATCCACTCTCAGAGTCTATCAGTCTAAATGGGAAGTCTTCCGAAGCTGGTGCAAGGCCAATGCAGTTTCCTCAACCAGTACCACTGTAACCCAAATTGCTGACTTCCTGTTACATCTAAGGAACGTAAGATCCCTTTCAGCTCCTACGATCAAGGGTTACAGAAGTATGTTGGCAGCGGTTTTCCGCCACAGAGGCTTGGATCTTTCCACCAACAAAGATCTACAGGACCTCCTTAGGTCTTTTGAGACCTCAAAGGAACGTCGGTTGTCCACTCCAGGCTGGAATCTAGACGTGGTCCTAAGGTTCCTTATGTCATCAAGATTTGAACCTCTCCAATCAGCCTCTTTTAAGGACCTCACATTAAAAACTCTTTTCCTCGTGTGCTTGGCAACAGCTAAAAGAGTAAGTGAGATCCACGCCTTCAGCAGGAACATAGTTTTCACATCTGAAACGGCTACATGTTCCTTGCAGCTCGGTTTTTTGCTAAAAACGAGCTTCCTTCACGTCCTTGGCCTAAGTCGTTCGAGATCCCAAGCCTGTCCAACTTGGTGGGGAACGAACTGGAGAGAGTACTTTGCCCAGTTAGAGCTCTTAGGTACTATCTAAAAAGGTCAAAACCTTTACGAGGACAATCAGAAGCCTTATGGTGTGCTATCAAGAAGCCTTCTCTTCCAATGTCTAAGAACTCAGTTTCTTACTACATCAGGCTTCTGATTAGGGAAGCACATTCTCATCTGAAGGAAGAAGACCTTGCTTTGCTGAAGGTAAGGACACATGAAGTGAGAGCTGTGGCTACTTCAGTGGCCTTCAAACAGAACCGTTCTCTGCAGAGTGTTATGGATGCAACCTATTGGAGAAGCAAGTCAGTGTTCGCATCATTCTATCTCAAAGATGTCCAGTCTCTTTACGAGAACTGCTACACCCTGGGACCATTCGTAGCAGCGAGTGCAGTAGTAGGTGAGGGCTCACCCACTACATTCCCATAATTCCATAACCTTTTTAACCTTTCTCTTGAATACTTTTTATGGGTTGTACGGTCGGCTAAGAAGCCTTCCGCATCCTTGTTGATTTGGCGGGTGGTCAATTCTTTCTTGAGAAGCGCCGAGGTTAGAGGTTGTGATGAGGTCCTTTAGTATGGGTTGTAGCCCTTTATACTTCAGCCACCTAAGAGTCGTTCAGCATCCTAAGAGGACCGCTACGCTCAGTAAGGAAGACGTACTTATTAAAGGCAGAGTAATGGTTCAAGTCGACTTCCTTACCAGGTACTTATTTATTTTTTATTGTTATTTTGAATAACTAATAAAAATGAAATACGGGATACTTAGCTTCTTTGTTAACATGTATACTGGTCTCCACCCACCACCCTGGGTGTGAATCAGCTACATGATCATCGGGTAAGATTAATATTGAAAAATGTTATTTTTATTACTAAAATAAATTTTTGAATATACTTACCCGATGATCATGATTTAAATGACCCGCCCTTCCTCCCCATAGAGAACCAGTGGACCGAGGAGAAAATTGAGGTCTTGTTGACAAGAAGTACTGGAGTACCTGACCACAGATGGCGCTGTTGTGTACACCCCCACCTGTATAGCGATCGCTGGCGTATCCCGACCGTAGATTTCTGTCGGGCAACAGAGTTGACAGCTACATGATCATCGGGTAAGTATGTTCAAAAATTTATTTTAGTAATAAAAATAACATTTTTCATATCTTTCCGCAGATATTTGAAGCGGTAGCACAGTATATAATTGACAATCAAGAGTATATCCTAGCAGGAACTTTAGAAAGATATCTGACGTGTATCTATAGCCTTGGTTATCACCCAGAATCAAACGACAATTTTTTTTCAGCGTGTTTTAATATTTTGAATCAGTAAGTTTAAAGGTTGATTATTCCTACTGTACTTTGGCTGTCCTTTGAAAATTACAGGGTATACATACTGAAATCTGTTCCTACACGAGTACAAATCCCCATTCTTTAACCCTTTTACCCCCGGGGTATTTGGAAATTTCCAACCCTTAACCCCCAGGGGGTTATTTTTTTCCCAGCACATTTTGCAGTATATTTTTTTTTAAATTGCTCTAACAGCCTTAATTTTTGTCATATAGAGGTCAGGTTGGTCTCATTCTCTTGGAAAATGCCTGAATTTTCTCAAAAAATTATCAAAAATATGAAAAAAAATATTTTTATAGCATTTTTTTGCAAGGACGTACTGGTACGTCCATGGTGGTAAAGGGATGGATTTTGTGAAACGTACCAGTACGTCCTTTGGGGGTAAAAGGGTTAATAGGAGTAACAAGGTGGTAGTAGTTGTTGGCGCCTGGAGTGTAGGCTCGTCCACTTTGATTTCGGCTGCAGGATCATTGTGTTTGAGGGGTATTAAAGGAAGAAGATAAGGATATGCCCTTGTTTTCCAAATGAACTGTAGATGTCATTTTTTATGAACAGACTTGGCGATATCCACAACACACCAATTCCCACTGGGTGGCATGTCTGATGTAGTTATTATCTCATTAGTGAGGCCTTACAACAATAATGTGAACTTGAGGATGTTGGTATCCCTTAGGTATTGCTAGTACTGTATTCTGTCTTTGAAAGAAAGACGGAAGAGGTGCAACCTATCCTCTCCTACTGTGTCTTCCCAAGTATGGAAAGGCACTAAGAGCAGATCGCCTTGTCATGTTGTCTCTGCTACTTCAATAAGTCCTGATTGACATCTTCACCTCGTGAGTGTTGTCATTGCTTGCACAACCCCGTAGAAGGCAGCCTTCAAGTTCCTCCTTCTCCTCTGCCTCATCTTTGTTAGATTCTATAGTGCTACCTGTTGGATGATTGAGGCCTTCCCGTCACCTGACAATCAACGGTTTTTACCCTGTTAAAAATCCATTAAATGTCTCAGGCTTATATGTTTAGTTAAAATACAAAAGGATTAAAATATTTGTGAAATTACCTTCGGCTGTAGCTGCTGCCTCTATTAGCAAAACATTTGGCCTTTACTTTTGCTGTTTTGCAGACTTCTTTTGGCCTGCAAGTTTTATATTATGGTTTTCAAGCATCTTTTAGCTTTGTTAACTTTTCAATATCTACCATCTATAATGAATCATCTTGCTTATTTAGCACAATTGTTCCACAACCATCTAGAACTTTTTGGAATTCCCTGAGTTTTTTGGGTTTTTGATACCTGCTCTTGCTCTTAGGTTTATATCTGCTCCTGTTTTTGTATCTGTGTCTGTGGTGAATTTTGTCCTTGCTCTGCTCCTGCTACTATGATCATTCCAGCTCCTGTTTAGCTATGGTATCTGGTACTATGACTAATTTTTTTATGTAAGAGATTATAGAATCTCTTGACTACTTTGATCACCCATCTCAAGTTGAGTTGTCCAGGCTTTCTTTGCCTCCCTGTTACTCCTTCAAACATCACTCCTACTGTTGCCCCTGGAGAACTTCCTGCATCTCATATTACAGCTATGGACACTTATTTAAATCCCATTGAGGTTGCTCTTGCATATCTTCTTTTCTATCCCTTAAGGATATGAGAACTGTCCCTCTTACCCCAGATTCAGTATCTCGGGAGACTGATTTCTTGTCAGACTAAGAACCTTGATCCTCTTTAGCTTCCTATTTACTTCTAATAAAGATTCAGGAGTTATATCTTAAGTAAAAATTGCATAGATGGTAGACGACTATTCCTGTGTCTCCTTTGACATCGCTATGCCTTCTCAACCCATCATTAAACCAAGCTTTATTAATTTTGTAAAAAGGAATTTTAAGATCTTGTACAAATTTCTTAAGCTAATCTAACAGTACAAAGTCCCCCTTGCTCTGCTTGGTTTTGACTATGAAATCTTGGTGAACTAATTCCTATGATATGGAGGAGCTTCCATCTTTGGCTCATTCATATGTAGCCAAAGCCAATTTCCTCTTACTTTTAGTTGTGTGGAAGAGGAAGATGCTTGCCTCTGGGAAGACTTCTTTGTCCCCGTGGGAGATTGGAATGATAGGTTCTGTCATTAAGATTAAATTTTTCCTCAACCAAAGAGAGTACTGTAATGGTCAGATGTACCCTCAGTCACTTCTCTTTTCCCCATTACATCCATGAATTTTGTCTTCCTTGAATGTATTAACACACAATTTAGCAAATAGATATCCCAACCATATCCTCTCCCCAAGAATGGTTATAGTTTTCCTTCTTTAGGAACATTGTATTTCATATAACAGTCTCTTGCCAAAGACACCTTCAAAAGACCTCTCTATTTTCATTTACTTCAGAAACTCCTTACATAGCCATGATACCCTTTTTGCTGTGACCTACCTTCTATAATACTCGTATACCATTGCCCACCACCCTTTAGATCCTCCCATATCAGCTAGGCAAAAAGTCAAACTCCCAAAGAAACTCTTTCACTCTCATTCATTTCCATTCTTGTACTTTTATCTCTCACTTCCACAAACAAAAAGAAAGAATATACAGTAAATGGTTTACCTTTTAAAGTGACGATGGATGAAATGTGAGAAATAAGTAATATATAGTACAGTATTAATTAACATTACAAAAACGTTACAGTACTTGCACATAAGATGGAAAGTTGAGAAAAATTTTCTAAACGATTGCAGATCAGGACTTTGGCCAAGTGTTGGGTTCAAGTTGTACTTTACTAAATCTTGACCATATGCAAGCCATAACCAGCAGAGAAGTGAACTGATAGTAACTTCTGATAATAAACTAACTAGCTTATTATTTGAGTATTATAATTAGCAGTTACTAATGCTTATTAACCCAAATATCCAAGCAACACTAAATAGGAAAACCTAATGCTGAGCAAAACATAGTATTCTTCAAACATGAAGTAATAACAACAAATTGATTTTGCTGAAGACCAACCAACTAAGAGGGAAATCCTCTAAACACAGTGTTGTTTTACCTAGCTAGGTAAAAGTTTCACGGAAGTTCATCAAATGAACAAAGGATCACAGTGTGATGAGAAAACATTGAGTTTAATAAATGAAAAGAATTGGGCAATCCTGTGAAATGAATCAGACAATATCTTGGGAATTTTTGGTGAGTAGCGTACGTACAGTACTTTACTGTCTTACTGTTGTGAAAGATTTGGTTAATTGTTGGTATCTTAGGATGTGTATGACTCATCATATGTTGTCGCGCCAGTATTAGATTCATTGCCTAGTGCTTCTTTGGTGTTCAAACGGACTTGATATGTACAGATGGGTCCCAGTTCACATTCACAAAGTATGTGTTACATTGTTTGCACTGGACAGCCACACTGGTACTCACTAGTGGATGAGAGCCCCCATTTTCTTTTAATAGGCTGAAATGTCTGTGATTTCATTAGACTGATTATGAGCAATGTGTTGGGTTTGTGGTGAAATTAATATAGTGTTGGGTTTGTGGTGAAATTGATATAATATTTTTTTGGAATTCAAGGCCTCTTTTATCCTATTGATTGGCAATATAGAATTTATTTAGAAATGCATTTGGTATGTACCAAGTGCATGTAGCTGAAAAACTTTGAAATTCATAAATAAGTTTTGTTTGTACCAAGTGTAGCCTATATAGCTGAAAAACTTTTAAAAGCTATATTTTCATCATGATATGTTTTAGATCCTTTAAATCAGTGTGAAATGTACTTAACTCTTTGTAACAATGTCAATAAATATAGCTTTAAACAGTAATAACTACGATACCTCAAATTGGTACACCTCTGCCTAAGAAATTAGGAAAACAGAATGTATTTAAAGATATGAATATATTGAACTTTAGTAACCTATGTAAATATTTTTACAGTTTTGGTTGTTAATATTTTCAGAGATAAAAGCAATCTGTCTGGTTTGAGTATTTTGGAAGTGAGCTTAGCCCTATGCATGTATGGCTACCTTCAAAGTGAGGCTCTTCATAGCATCTTCAACATTTCATTTCTTGACAAGCTAGATGAAGAAATTTCTGCTTGCTACTCAAAGGTATTTATATTTATTTATTTTTTTTTTTGTTTGTTTGTTTCATCACAACCTTTCAATCATATAAAAGCCTTATTTTGCAGTCTAGGAATCCCTGGGTTCCATATTTTTGTCCCACAAACAGGAGAAGCAAACCTACTTTACTTTGGTTCCTTACGAATGTATCATTAAATTACTGTACATTTTATCTCTCCCAGCAAAGTTGGAAGGAGGTTATGTTTTGTGCCTTGTTTGTGTGTGTGTGTGTGTTTGTTTGTTTGTTTGTGGACAGCTTCCTGGCCACAATTTCAATCGTAGAGTAATGACCCTTGCAGGGATTAACTGTTATGTAAAAAGCTGGAAATGATTAAATTTTGGAAGGTCAAGGTCACAGTTGAGCAAAATGTCCATTTCATGTAATCAGTCATAAGTTTAGACTTCGTTGTTACAGAGACTTCAAACTTGGTTCTTAGTTGAGTGTATGAAAATCCACTGCAATTAATACATGTTAAGGTCTAGGTCAAGGTCAAGCAAAATACAGTATTGCGAAATAAGCTGCCGCAGGGGAGGTTTAGGCTCTACTGAGTGCCCCAGTAGTTTTGTGAGTTTCTGCTATTGTTACAGCTAAAATGCTAATTTCTCAGGCTTTCTTTGTCAGAGATTGTCATTTTTTTCTCATAAATCACAATCTTTTTGAGCTCTTCTCTTTGTATTAAGTCTTAAACACTTTGCTATTAGCTTTTACTGTAATAGATACCTTGTAGTTTCATGGATTGTTTTCAATATTAACCACTTTATCAGAATTCTTATACCACCCTGAGAGTTTAGTGTTTCACATTATTTTTCATCCAGTTATAAAGTTATCTTAAGTGTCTTTTATAGGTAACCATTGCTCGATGATTAGGTTAGGTTAATAAAAATAGACCATAAAGTATTCAGTTTGATAAAAACCCTATTGCAGTCCACCCTCCTTTTGGTACTAATTTAAGGAGTACTTTTGAGTTCTTTCTTATTTCTATAAATCTTGCTGAAGGAAAAAGTGAAGTTATTTATTGATACATATGTATGGAACCACAGTGAACATGAACAGTAGGCCTTCTGTTTGATAGACAAATGACTGATGAGCCTACGGGTTAACAGACAGCAAAATAAGGCTTATACTGTAAGTGATTAATGAGCTTGTTCAAAAATAGTAATTTTTCTTATATGGATGTAGTTTTTCTTGCCCAAATTATCTTTTAATTAAATTTGTAATAATGTTTTCATATTATAAAATAGAAAATAAGACAATTGAGAGATGGCATTTTTAAAGGAGGGAGTTTTTTTTTTATAAATATAATACTTTTGTTTGTAACTTTCGTAGGGTTCCTATCCATATCGAGTACGTCACACACTCATGGAACTGAATCGTGCAGTTTGTATTGACCACCCAGAAGAGAATATTCCATGGTTTCATGAGAAATACTGTGAAGAACTGTTAGAAACAGGTATGCCTCTACTTAGCTATATTGTGAACTCTTTTTAAGAAAAATAAATTCCATTTTATTGTTATTGTTTTGAATTTACAGTACTATTATAATCAAAGTTTTTGCCTAAACCAATCAGTTACAGTTCCTTGAATTAAAATTCAAAGTTCCATATGTAGGTGTATTTCTTAGCTTATAAAGTCCATATGTACCTGTAAATGGAAAGATATTTATTGCTTGCTAGTATAATAATAATAATGATTAATAATAATGATAATAATAATAATAATAGTAATAATAATAATAATAATAATAATAATAATAATAAATTAATTTTCTTGTTTTTCGAAATCTCCTTACCTTCTTCCTTTTATATGAATACAAGGGGTTATGACTTTAATTATCCACTTTCTTTGTGCAGTATATTTTGTTATTTTTTAGGTATCAAGGATATGAAGAGGACATCAGTGACTTTTTCCACTCCTTATTTTGAGACTTGATACATAAATATGTTCTTTAAATTTCAGAAATCTCCTAAAGTTCCCCATTATCTTTTTTTTTTTTATTTATTTTTTTTTTTTTTCGTGGTTTTACCTGTGGGTGGTACCATCCTGCCTGAATACAATTGTTTTTTATGCTTGGCATTATACAGTATAGGGATTATTATGAAATAAAAGCAATTACTAGACTGGTTAAATTGTTTTTCTGGTTACTGTATTATATTCAATATGTAAAACTGCAATTCTTCAACAGAAAATCAACTTTTATCCTCCTGTATTTCAGTTGCTGTTCCCAATAGTGTATTCCATTCTGAAGTCCATCAAGCCCTTTCTCAGCTGGTAGGAGGCCCGGAAGTAGTGAGAGCGAATGCTAAGACACCTTACTATTACCTTATAGGTAAGTTACTTTGTTCTTAGAGGAGGAACACTCAGTTGTTGCTATAACATTTGATATGTAGTAGCATTCTTTCTTATCACAAAGATAGATTATATAGAATTTATAGAAAGAATATACAATCCCTTATCCCTGGCAGGTAATAAGGAACAAGCAACAATGTTCAAAGGGACATTCTCCCTCCTAAGGAGAAGTCTCCTACTAAAGGACAATGATTTGTGTACATTTAGGAACAATTCACACTTTTTAAAAGTTATTTGCATTTTTCATGATTTTTTGAAGTTTTTATAGTTTATGTATGAAAGATCTATTTTAATGTTGTCACTGTTCTTAAAATATTCTATATTAATTATTCATTACTTCTCATGTCGTTTATTTATATCCTTATTTCCTTTCTTATCTGGGCTATTTTTCCATGTTGGAGCCATGCTTGTTGCATTCTGCTTTACCAACTAAGGTTGTAATAACAACAACAAGCACGAGTTCTTTAAGTTACCATACACTTCCTTCCTCAACCACCCTGCAAATCTCAGGCCTAAGGTCAAAGGGTAGTGCACAGCTGATGGGTGGGCCGGGATTACTCTCCACCCACTAGCAACTGATACTACCCCATTAAAAGCTAAACGGCTGTTCTAGCTAATCTGAAATCATACATACATACATACATACATATACCAAGGCACTTCCCCAATTTTGGGGGCTAGCCAACATCAAACAAATGAAACAAAAAAGGGGATGTTTCCTCTCTATGTTCCTTCCAGCCTGACAAGGGACTCAACCGAGTTCGACTGGTACTGCCAGGGTGGCACAGCCCAACCTCCCACATTATCCACCACAGATGACGCTTCATAATGCTGAATCCCCTAATGCTGCTACCTCCGTGGTCATCCAAGGCACCGGAGAAAGCAGCATGGCCTACTGGAACTGCATCACAATCGCTCGCCATTCATTTCTATTTCTAGCACGCTCTCTTGCCTCTCTCACATCCATCCTCCTATCACCGAGAGCTTCCTTCACTCCATCCATCCACCCAAACCTTGGCCTTCCTCTTGTACTTCTCCCATCAACTCTTGCATTCATCACCTTCTTTAGCAGACAGCCATTTTCCATTCTCTCAACATGGCCAAACCACCTCAAGACATTCATATCCACTCTAGCTGCTAACTCATTTCTTACACCCGTTCTCACCCTTACTACTTCGTTCCTAACCCTATCTACTCGAGATAAACCAGCCATACTCCTTAGACACTTCATCTCGAACATATTCAATTTCTGTCTCTCTGTTACTTTCATTCCCCACAACTCCGATCCATACATCACAGTTGGTACAATCACTTTCTCATACAGAACTCTCTTTAAATTCATGCCCAACCCTCTATTTTTTACTACTCCCTTAACTGCCCCCAACACTTTGCATCCTTCATTCACTATGACGTACATCTACTTCCACTCCACCATTTGCTGCAACAACAGACCCCAAGTACTTAAACTGCTCCACCTCCTCAAGTAACTCTCCATTCAACATGGCATTCAACCTCGCACCACCTTCCCTTCTCGTACATCTCATAACCTTACTCTTACCCACATTAACTCTCAACTTCCTTCTCTCACACACCCTTCCAAATTTGGTCACTAATTGGCCAAGCTTCTGTTCTGCGTCTGCAACCAGTACAGTATCATACTCTTATTAAAACTTTGGTTTATATAGTTAGGAAAAAGGCAAATTTCTTTAATATTTCCGATTTTTCATTTATTAATTTTCAGTCTTTTCCAATTAGAATATGCCTTGCCCACCCTGGTGAACGCCAGAATGGGGTTCGAGTCCCACTCAAACTCGTTAGTTTCTTTGGTCACTGCAACCTCACCATCCTTATGGGGGGAGCCTATAGGTCTATTTGCCTGTCCTTCCCTGGTTCTAGTTTGGGTGGAGAGGAGCCTTGGCTGTTGATCATATGTATACATGGTCAGTCTCTAGGGCATTGTCCAGCTCGATAGGGCAATGTCACTGTCCCTTGCCTCTGCTATCATGAGTGGCCTTTAAGCCTTTAAATAAGAAAGTCTTCTGTCTCGACAAAAAGATTAATCCATTGACACTAGGTCTTCCTTTGGAGAAAATTCAATCCTTTTGTTAAGCTGATATAATTTCCTTTCAGGGTATCAAGTAAGAAATAAGATTGAAAAACTATTTCATTTCATTTTCAGATTTCGAGTTCTTGGTGGATGCAGAAAAGCGTCCTATTCCATTATCCAGTTACCATTCTTTTAGCAAGACTACTGGTACTGCGAAGAACAAACATATAGAAAATAATCCTGGATATAGACGGTAAGTGAGTAGTGTCTCCTTTTACACCTTCAAATAAATTGTCTCGTTTGGTCATACATTTTTTTAGATAAATGATTTTTAAAGATCATAATTATGTATAAATTTGTAATATAGTAAGCCAGCCTTTGTCATCTTTTGTTTTGCAATTTACAGTATATTGTCAAAGATACATACATACATACATACATATACCAAGGTACTTCCCCCAATTTTGGGGGGTAGCCAACATCAAACAAATGAAACAAAAAATGGGGACCTCTCCTTTTTACGTTCCTCCCAGCCTGACAAGGGACTCAACCGAGTTCAGCTAGTACTGCTAGGGTGCCACAGCCCACCCTCCCCCGTTATCCACCACAGATGAAGCTTCATAACACTGAATACCCCTACTGCTGCTACCTCCGTGGTCAAAGATAATAAAAAAATTTGTGGAGATTAATCAAACTGAAAATCATACGCTGTTGAGAAAACAAATTTAGTTACTCATTATTTTTATACCTGTAGACAGATCTTTGTCTGCAGCCATAAAATTTACCTAAAGCAGAATTTTAATAAGGTTTATGATTTCAATGCTCTCATTCATTGGACTTGGAGCATTTACATGCTTTAGTACTTACCTAAGAGGGTGCATGTTTGGGTATTTGCATACATTCTTCGGACTTATAGCATTCACGTGCTTGCACGCTCCTATCAATGCGTGCATAAGCACACTCACCTGTTAAAGATGAGTGAACTACTCTCACCAACATACAAAGCTATTACAGAAGACACCCCAATTAAAAATTAAATACACCACAAAGGAAAACACTCAATTTATCATGAGAGCAACTGCAAATAACCACTATTAAACTTTGTCATTATGAAGTTAACAAGTACAGTAGTTATAATGAGTGTCTAATTCAAATTTCAACTGCTATATCGAAAATGGGTTGAAAGCTCCGATCCAGATTTTAAAATAGTGAAGGATTAGTTAATTTACTTTGTGTAAACTCGCAAAATAATAAATCTATGGACTTCAAAGTAATTTGGAACTTCCTGGAGACGGGATATATATTGACTGTTAAAATTTACAATGATGAGAAAGACTGAAGACTTTTGAAGTAGATAGCCACATCATGGGTTATCATTAGTCACTGGATGTCATATTAGTGGCCAAGAGGCGGCAAGAGGCGTGACCTCTTAAAAGGGAAACAAAACTTTTTTTATTTTGGGGGGATAACGTTTATATAAGTCACACTTCAAGAACATCAGGGGAGGTACTTAGAAATAAATTAATTCAGTTTGAAAAAATTAATATTCAAACACCCTTCTGCGATTAAATAAATTTGATCTGAGGTTCTATTTTACAGTATTAATTTTTTTCATAAAATATTTTCAAAGAATTTTCTTTTTTGTGAAAATAACTGTACACCCATATCTTCGATATGAGTTTGATAAGGGGTATCATCACCTAACAAAATAGAATGACTAGTTGCTTTGTAAGTTTAACCTATCTAGTAAAAAATGGATGTGCAGTAGAGTAGACTTTATCTCATGTCCTGTACAATATTTCATAGCTACTTTTTCAAGAAAATATAACCTTTTTGTTTGTTATTAAATCCATTTTATTTAAAAAGACTAAGCTGTTTTGACAGAAAACTTGACTATCTTAGATATAGTGCCATATGGCATAGGGTAACTAAAGTGCTGTAAGGCTTAGGCTAACTGTATTGGACGTATGAACAAACCAGTGAAAGAGAATTTGTTCAGGCGACACGCTATACGCCCCCTGGCCACAGAAGTCATGACAATAACTAAAACACCGACTAGAAGGGTTAGCCATGTACAGATGAAAGGCCATGGTTGCACTAACATATTATTATTATTATTATTTTTATTATTATTATTATTACTGTATTATTACTATTACTGTATTTGCATTTTTATTATTATTATTATTATTATTATTATTATTATTATTATTATTAAATGCTAAGCTACAACCCTAGTTGGAAAAGCAGGATGCTATAAGCCCAGGGGCCCCAACAGAGAAAATAGCCCAGTGAGGAAAGGAAACAAGGAAAAATTAAATATTTTAAAGAATAGTAACATTAAAATAAATATTTCCTATATAAACTATAAAAACTTTAACAAAACAAGAAGAGAAAGTAGATAGAATAGTGTCCCCAAGTGTACCATCAAGCAGGAGAACTGTAACCCAAGACAGTGGAAGACCATGGTACAGAGGCCATGGCACTACCCAAGACTAGAGAACAATGGTTTGATTTTGGAGTGTCCTTCTCCTAGAAGAGCTGCTTAAGCTAAAGAGTTTCTTCTATCCTTACCAAGAGGAAAGTAGCCACTGAACAATTACAGTATAGTAGTTAGCAAAACACACCACCAACTGATTCCTGTTAAGACTCGTTAATTGTGGCCCTTTCATTTGACAGGCTTACCCGTTGGAAAACAAATTAGAAATGGTCAGTACTGTACTTTGCAGCTAGTGTAATTTGCTAGTTTTGAGGTTATCTCTAATTATGGAGCTGAAGAATGTTTTTATCCTATCATAACTTGGAATTGCTAATTAGAATATTGACAGTTCTGACAGTAATTAAAGATTAAATTCATGTTTGCTTAGAAAGTTTGTTAGGGAAGTAAGGTAGCATTATTTGGATATGAAACCTTTTGGTGGATCATTGTAACAGTGGGTCCATCTTTTTGTACAGACTTTGTACACCATTAGACAAATGTCACTCAACACCATACTTACAAACTTAGTTTTTTCAATATTAATCTTACCCGGTGATCATGTAGCTGCAGCTCTGCTGCCCGACAGAAAAAACCTACGGGCGGAATACGCCAGCGATCGCTATACAGGTGGGGGTGTACATCAACAGCGCCATCTGTCGAGTAGGTACTCAAGTACTTCTTGTCAACAAAGAACCAATTTTCTCTCTGTCGTGCCACCGGCAAGACCTACTTGATACGCTGTTGTTTTCTGGAGTTGATTTTCACGTTATTTGGTGAAGTATTCTCTCTAGTTATTAGCTTTCGCTGTGCAGAAGTTATCCTCAATACTTTCTCACTTTCATTGATTAGATTTTGGATTATTTGTTGACGACTTGGATAGATTTTGGATTTCCCCCCTTTGACTAATTCAAGATGTCTGACCCTACTCAAGTCCCCAAGTACAGGAAGTGTAGCGCTAGGGACTGTTCTAGGCGTCTTCCGAAGGCCTCTATCGATCCGCACACCGTTTGTTCCAATTGTAGGGGTAAAGCCTGTCAATTGGAAGATCGATGTGAGGAATGCGCTGGGCTTTCGGAATTCGATTTTCAAGAATTCCTTAAGTATGCACGTAGGCTAGAGAAGGATAGGATCAGGAGGAGTTCGTCTCGCTCTATTGATTTTTCCTCTCCCCATGCCCCACAACCTATTCCTTCCCCTGTAGTGGTTACACCCGACCCTCCTACTAGCTCTCATCAACCTTCGATGGCGGATATGATGCGTGCCATTCAGGCTCTTGGTGAGAGAGTTGAGTCATTGGCGAATGACCGCAATCAACTCATGGCTGACGTCAGGGAGTTGAAAGGTAAAAGTGCAGTGGGAAGTGAAGTGAGTGTCAGTGCAGTGAAAAGTGTCAGTGTTACGCATGAGGGTGCGTCTGTTCGTGCCTGTCGTCCTCCCAGTCCGGGACCTCTTGCAAGCTCCCAAGCCCAGGGGAGAAGCAATGTCGTACGACCAAAGGGTTCGACAGGCCTTGATCAGCGGACAGACGTTCCCTCCGTGGTTGAGGACGTATCTTGCCGAGATCGTCCCACCCACAAACAGACGAGTGAGCCCATTCATTCCTTGTCTGCGGAAGAAGTTTCTCGACAGAAACGCTGGACCAAGGTCTCACGACCTCTCAAGCGCAAGGTCCCTTCCGAGCGAGTCCAACGGCCCAGGTGTAGCCACTGGGTCAGTTCGGACTCGCCGCAGTCCTCCGAAGACTGCACACCTCCCAAGAGAGGTAGAGTGGTTCCGCAGCAGGCAATCACTCCGTCTGTTGCCGCACCAGCCGCTGTAGACCCTAAGTGGTCTTTGCTGCAGTCTATGCAGACTCAGCTAGCTTCCTTCATGCAGGAGTATCGTGCTGAGAAGGTTGACGCTGCACCCGTTAGCCTACAACCTGCCACGGTTGTGCGCCCAGCTGACACTGCGGCTGCCTGCTCCCACACTCCGGCTGTGAGAGCTCCACCACCTATGCGCAGTCGACCCTGCCAGACGCATGTTGACGTTAGCCGACGTGCGGCACCCTCCGTTGACGTGCGTGAGCTACCGCATCAGCAGGAAGGTGGAGTCAAGCTGCCGTGTTTTGACGCGGTGCGTCAGTCTCCGCAACCCACGGTGGTCCCCACCACGCACCACCACTCCGCTTTGGTTGTTGCCAGCTCTCAGACTGACCAACAGCGGCATGATGTTGGATCCAGTGCAGCTACACATGCACCCGTGCTGCCGGATTCAGCCGTTCAGCTTTTATCTCCTCCTTTGCCGCTTCCTCCTCAGCATTCGGATGAAGGAATCTCTGATGACGACGAAGCTGCGCATTTGGACGACCAACACTCCGACATAGATGAACCCAAGACTACGCCTCCCTCCTTAGACTTTAGGAAAGTCCTTGCCCTGTTTAAGGAGTTGTATCCGGACCAGTTTGTGTCTGCAGCTCCACGCTCACCTCCCTCTGAGTTCGCTTTAGGCATGCAGTCAGCAGCTCCTGCCTTTACGAAGCTCGTACTCGCTCGCTCGTCCAAGAGAGCTTTAAGGGTACTGGGAGAGTGGTTGCAGGCCAAGAAGCAACTTGGGAAGACATCCTTCATGTTGCCCCCGGCCAAGCTTGCTTCCAGATCTAGCGTCTGGTATGCCACGGGAGAGGTTCTCGGCTTGGGAGTTCCTGCCTCTGCCCAGGGCGACTTCTCAAGTCTGGTAGACTCTCCCCGCAGACTGGCTATGAGACGCTCCAAGATTTGCTGGACTTCTTCGGACATGGACCATCTTTTGAAGGGAGTTTTCCGTGCGTTCGAGATCTTTAACTTCCTGGACTGGTTTTTGGGAGCGTTGAGCAGGAAGACCTCCCCTTCGGATAAGGAATCTGCCATGCTCATCATGTCCTGCATGGACAAAGCCATACGGGATGGGTCTGGCGAGCTTGCGGCTTCTTTCGTGTCTGGAGTTATCAAGAAGCGGGATCACCTTTGCTCCTTCTTGTCGGCGGGAGTCACCCCATGTCAGAAGTCAGAACTGATGTTTGCTCCGCTATCGAAGTGTCTCTTTCCTGAAGAGTTGATCAAGGGGATTGCTGCCTCGTTGATCCAGAAAGACACTCATGACCTGGTGGCGTCATCCGCACGTAAAGTCACAGCTTTACCTTCCGTACCTAGACCTAGGATGGACACACCAGCGTCTAGGTTCATTCCGCCCTTTCGTGGCAGAACCTCCAGCAGAGGAGGTACTCGTGCCGTTAGTCAACGTGGCAACAAGAAGAAGGGTTCCAAGTCCTCAAAAGGCAGAGTCTGACTGCCACCTTCTTCAGACAGCAGTGGGAGCCAGGCTCAAGAACTACTGGGAGGCCTGGGAGAACAGGGGTGCAGACGCACAGTCTGTGAAGTTACTCAGAGAGGGGTACAGGATTCCATTCTTGCGCAAGCCCCCTCTAGCAACAACTCCCATCGACCTCTCTCCCAGGTACAGAGAGGAGGACAAGAGGCTAGCTTTACAGCAAGAGGTGTCTCTCTTGCTACAAAAGGGAGCGGTAGTCATAGTCCGGGACCATCAATCCCCGGGCTTCTACAACCGTCTCTTCTTAGTGGCGAAGAAGACAGGAGGGTGGAGACCGGTGCTAGACGTCAGTGCTCTAAATGTCTTTGTCACCAAGCAGACGTTCACCATGGAGACGACGAAGTCGGTTCTAGCATCGGTCAGGAAGGAAGACTGGATGGTCTCGTTAGACCTAAAGGACGCGTACTTTCACGTCCCCATCCACCCAGATTCCCAACCTTTTCTAAGGTTCGTTTTTGGGAAGGTGGTATACCAGTTCCAAGCCCTGTGCTTTGGCCTAAGCACGGCACCTCTAGTGTTTACCAAACTGATGAGGAATATTGCCAAATTCCTGCATTTAGCAGACATCAGAGCCTCCCTCTATTTGGACGACTGGCTTTTAAGAGCTGCGTCAAGTCGTCGCTGTCTGGAGAATCTAAAATGGACTCTGGATCTGACCAAGGAATTGGGTCTCCTGGTCAATATGGAAAAGTCCCAACTCGTCCCATCCCAAACTATAGTATATCTAGGTATGGAGATTCAGAGTCAAGCTTTTCGGGCTTTTCCGTCGGCCCCCAGAATCAGTCAAGCCCAAGAATGCATCCAGAGCATGCTGAAGAAGAACCGATGTTCAGTCAGACAGTGGATGAGTCTGATAGGGACGCTTTCATCGCTGGACCAGTTCATCGCGTTAGGGAGACTCCACGTCCGACCCCTTCAGTATCACCTAGCTGCTCACTGGAGAAAGGACATGACGCTAGAAGCGGTCTCAGTTCCTATCTCCGAGAAGATGAAGTCTGCACTGACTTGGTGGAAGAACAACATTCTGCTCAGGGAAGGTCTACCACTGGCTGTTCAGACCCCCGACCACCTTCTCTTCTCGGACGCATCGGACACGGGCTGGGGTGCGACACTGGACGGTCGGGAATGCTCGGGCACGTGGAATTCGGATCAAAGAGCACTGCACATCAACTGCAAGGAGCTACTGGCAGTTCATCTGGCCTTGAGAAGCTTCAAGTCCCTCCTTCTAGGCAAGGTGGTGGAAGTGAACTCCGACAACACCACAGCCTTGGCGTACATCTCCAAGCAAGGAGGGACTCATTCGATGACGTTGTTCGAGATCGCAAGGGACCTCCTCACCTGGTCAAGAGATCGAAACATATCTCTAGTAACGAGGTTCATTCAAGGCGACATGAATGTCATGGCAGACCGCCTCAGCCGGAAGGGTCAGATCATCCCAACAGAATGGACCCTTCACAAGAATGTTTGCAACAGACTATGGGCCTTGTGGGGTCAGCCCACCATAGATCTGTTCGCTACCTCGATGACCAAGAGGCTCCCAAATTATTGCTCACCGATTCCGGACCCAGCAGCAGTTCACATAGATGCCTTTCTTCTGGATTGGTCCCATCTAGACCTTTATGCGTTCCCCCCGTTCAAGATTGTCAACAAGGTACTGCAGAAGTTCGCCTCTCACGAAGGGACAAGGTTGACGTTGGTTGCTCCCCTCTGGCCCGCGAGAGAATGGTTCACCGAGGTACTGCAATGGCTAGTAGACGTTCCCAGGACTCTTCCTCTAAGAGTGGACCTTCTGCGTCAGCCGCATGTAAAGAAGGTACACCCAAGCCTCCACGCTCTTCGTCTGACTGCCTTCAGACTATCGAAAGACTCTCAAGAGCTAGAGGCTTTTCGAAGGAGGCAGCCAGAGCGATTGCCAGAGCAAGGAGGACATCCACTCTCAAGGTCTACCAGTCAAAATGGGAAGTCTTCCGAAGCTGGTGCAAGGCGAATTCAGTATCCTCAACCAGTACCTCTGTAACTCAGATAGCTGACTTCCTTTTACACCTAAGGAAGGTAAGATCCCTTTCAGCTCCTACGATCAAAGGTTACAGAAGCATGTTGGCAGCAGTCTTCCGCCACAGAGGCTTAGATCTTTCCAACAACAAAGATCTACAGGACCTCCTTAAGTCTTTTGAGACCTCGAAGGAGCGTCGGTTGGCCACACCAGGTTGGAACTTAGACGTGGTTTTAAGGTTCCTGATGTCAGCAAGGTTCGAACCGCTTCAATCAGCCTCTTTTAAAGATCTCACTTTGAAGACTCTTTTCCTCGTCTGCTTAGCAACAGCTAAAAGAGTCAGTGAGATACACGCCTTCAGCAGGAACATAGGATTTACATCTGAAACGGCTACATGTTCCTTACAGCTTGGTTTTTTAGCTAAAAACGAACTCCCTTCTCGTCCTTGGCCCAAATCGTTCGAGATTCCAAGTCTGTCCAGTTTGGTTGGAAACGAACAAGAGAGAGTACTATGCCCAGTAAGAGCTCTTAAGTACTATTTAAGACGTACGAAGCCATTACGAGGACAATCAGAAGCTTTATGGTGCTCTATTAAGAAACCTGCTTTACCGATGTCGAAGAACGCAGTTTCTTATTACATCAGACTTTTGATTAGAGAAGCTCATTCTCATCTGAATGAGGAAGACCATGCTTTGCTGAAGGTAAGGACACATGAAGTTAGAGCTGTCGCAACTTCAGTGGCCTTCAAACAAAACAGATCTCTGCAGAGTGTAATGGATGCAACCTATTGGAGAAGCAAGTCAGTGTTCGCATCATTTTACCTTAAAGATGTCCAGTCTCTTTACGAGAACTGCTACACCCTGGGACCATTCGTAGCAGCGAGTGCAGTAGTAGGTGAGGGCTCAACCACTACATTCCCATAATCCCATAACCTTTTTTAATCTTTCTCTTGAAATGTTTTTATTGTTGTTTTTGGGTTGTACGGAAGGCTAAGAAGCCTTTCGCATCCTGGTTGATTTGGCGGGTGGTCAAATTCTTTTCTTGAGAAGCGCCTAGATTAGAGGTTGTGATGAGGTCCTTTAGTATGGGTTGCAGCCCTTCATACTTCAGCACCTAGGAGTCGCTCAGCATCCTAAGAGGATCGCGAGGCTCAGTAAGGAAGACGTACTTAAAAAGGCAGAGTAATTGTTCAAGTCGACTTCCTTACCAGGTACTTATTAATTTTATGTTTGTTATTTTGAATAACTGCTAAAATGAAATACGGAATACTTAGCTTCTAATGTTAACATGTATGCTGGTCTCCACCCACCCCCCTGGGTGTGAATCAGCTACATGATCACCGGGTAAGATTAATATTGAAAAATGTTATTTTCATTAGTAAAATAAATTTTTGAATATACTTACCCGGTGATCATGAATTAAAGGACCCACCCTTCCTCCCCAATAGAGACCCAGTGGACCGAGGAGAAAATTGGTTCTGTGTTGACAAGAAGTACTTGAGTACCTACTCGACAGATGGCGCTGTTGATGTACACCCCCACCTGTATAGCGATCGCTGGCGTATTCCGCCCGTAGGTTTTTTCTGTCGGGCAGCAGAGCTGCAGCTACATGATCACCGTTTAAGTATATTCAAAAATTTATTTTACTAATGAAAATAACATGTTTTAGTTCTTAGTTAATGTTGATATGATTTTGTAGGTTTCAAATTTTGATTGGAGTACTGTACTTCAGTTTCTAAGTAATAATTAAAGACTTAAGAGATTAACAGAAATTGTATGATATGGTTGTCATTCTTCAAGGCTATGAAGATGTAATGATAATGCTGTACACTGGAATAAGGCTAAATAAGACCCTTTTATATTGGACAGTATTATGTTTTATATTTTATACATACATACATATACCAAAGGCACTTCCCCCAATTTTGGGGGGTAGCCGACATCAACAAGAAACAAAAACAAAAAAAGGGGACCTCTACTCTCTACGTTCCTCCAGCCTAACCAGGGACTCAGCCGAGTTCAGCTGGTACTGCTAGGGTGCCACAGCCCAACCTCCCACATTTCCACCACAGATGAAGCTTCATACTGCTGAGTCCCCTACTGCTGCTACCTCCGCGGTCATCTAAGGCACCGGAGGAAGCAGCAGGGCCTACCGGAACTGCGTCACAATCGCTCGCCATTCATTCCTATTTCTAGCACGCTCTCTTGCCTCTCTCACATCTATCCTCCTATCACCCAGAGCTTTCTTCACACCATCCATCCACCCAAACCTTGGCCTTCCTCTTGTACTTCTCCCATCAACTCTTGCATTCATCACCTTCTTTAGCAGACAGCCATTTTCCATTCTCTCAACATGGCCAAACCACCTCAACACATTCATATCCACTCTAGCCGCTAACTCATTTCTTACACCCGTTCTCTCCCTCACCACTTCGTTCCTAACCCTATCAACTCGAGATACACCAGCCATACTCCTTAGACACTTCATCTCAAACACATTCAATTTCTGTCTCTCCATCACTTTCATTCCCCACAACTCCGATCCATACATCACAGTTGGTACAATCACTTTCTCATATAGAACTCTCTTTACATTCATGCCCAACCCTCTATTTTTTACTACTCCCTTAACTGCCCCCAACACTTTGCAACCTTCATTGACTCTCTGACGTACATCTGCTTCCACTCCACCATTTGCTGCAACAACAGACCCCAAGTACTTAAACTGATCCACCTCCTCAAGTAACTCTCCATTCAACATGACATTCAACCTTGCACCACCTTCACTTCTCGTACATCTCATAACCTTACTCTTACCCACATTAACTCTCAACTTCCTTCTCTCACACACCCTTCCAAATTCTGTCACTAGTCGGTCAAGCTTCTCTTCTGTGTCTGCTACCAGTACCGTATCATCCGCAAACAACAACTGATTTACCTCCCATTCATGATCATTCTCGCCTACCAGTTTTAATCCTCGTCCAAAAAAAAAAAAGAAAGAGAGACCACGACTTCTTCGATGGAGAGCCCTTTTTAAACTTTAAGGTTGTAAGTGTATTGAGATTCAGTATAATGTGCACAATAAAAGGGTCTTCTTTGTCCTTATCTTTATAGAACATGATTTTTTTCCTAGTCTTCTTCCAATAGAATGTTTAGAAATTTTCAAAAATTGATATTTTCTTTATAAAATTACATTGAAACTCATAACATTTATCTTAATAAAGAAGAAAATTTGAATAAATAATTGTCACATTTTTGCCATACTGTATTTAGAAAACTAAAATTGTTGCATATTAATACCATCTTTTTTTTCTAAGCTACAACCATACTACAAAAGTTTGATTTGTACCAAGAGTTATTTTTTAACTTTGTGTAAGTTGATAAATTAAAGTACAGTAATAGGGGTCTTAGTGCTATGCTTGTTGCTGCATTGGTTAAATAAGAAAAGGGTTTATTTTTTGTAACTAGTACATTATAGTATTTATAAT
>NC_090734.1:136337861-136475361 GCF_036898095.1 Palaemon carinicauda
TTATTTTCATTAGTAAAATAAATTTTTGAATATACTTACCCGGTGATCATATATTAAAGGACCCTCCCTTCCTCCCCAATAGAGACCCAGTGGACCGAGGAGAAAATTGGTTCTTCGTTGACATTGGAGTACCTAGTACCTGCTCGACAGATGGCGCTGTTGATGTACACCCCCACCTGTATAGCGATCGCTGGCGTATTTTGTCCTTAGGTTTTTCTGTCGGGCAGCAGAGCTGACAGCTATATGATCACCGGGTAAGTATATTCAAAAATTTATTTTACTAATGAAAATAACATTTTTCAATATTAATCTTACCCGATGATCATGTAGCTGTCAACTCTGTTGCCCGACAGAAAAAATCTAAGGTCGGGATACGCCAGCGATCGCTATACAGGTGGGGGTGTACATCAACAGCGCCATCTGTCGAGCAGGTACTCAAGTACTTCTTGTCAACAAGAACTCAATTTTTCCTCTGTCGTGCCACCGGCAAGACCTACTTGGATACGCTGTTGTTTCTGGAGTTGTTTTTCACGATTTTGGTGATGTATTCGCTCTAGATTTTAGCCTTCGCTATTCAGGAACCTTTATCATTAGCTTATATAGCTTTTTGATTAGATTTGGATTAATTGTTAATGAACTTTGCTAGTTTTTGGATTTCCCCCCTGACTATTTCTGGAATTCAAGATGTCTGACCATTCACAAGTCCCTAAGTACAGGCAGTGTAGTGTTAGGGCTTGTTCTAGGCGTCTTCCGAAGGCCTCCATAGATCCTCACACCGTTTGTTCCAATTGTAGGGGTAAAGCCTGTCAATTGGAAGATCGATGTGAGGAATGCGCTGGGCTTTCGGAATTCGATTTTAACGAATTCCTAAAGAATGCACGTAGGCTAGAGAAGGATAGGATCAGGAGGAGTTCTTCTCGCTCTTTTGATTTTTCCTCTCCCCATGCCCCTCAACCTACTCCTTCCCCTGTAGTGGTGACTCCCGACCCTGCTACTAGTGCTCAACCCTCCATGGCGGATATGATGCGTGCCATTCAGGCTCTTGGTGACAGAGTGGAGTCATTAGCTAATGACCGTAATCAACTTTTGGCCGATGTCAAAGAGTTGAAAGCGCGAAGTGCAGTGGGAAGTGTAGTGAGTGCAAGTGAAGTGAAAAGTGTCAGTGTCAGTGTTGCGCATGAGGGTACTCCTGTACGTGCCAGTCGTCCTCCCAGTCCGGGACCTCTTGCAAGCTCCCAAGCCCAGGGGAGAAGCAATGTCGAAGGACCAAAGGGTTCGACAGGCCTTGATCAGCGTACGGATGTACCCTCAGTGGTTGCGGATGTATCTGTCAGAGATCGTCCCATCCACAAACAGACGAATGAGCCCTGTCATTCCTCGTCTGTGGAAGAAGTTTCGAGGAAGAAACGTTGGACCAAGGTCTCACGACCTCTCAAGCGTAAGGTCCCTTCCGAGCGAGTCCAACGGCCCAGGTGTAGCCACTGGGTCAGTTCGGACTCGCCGCAGTCTTCCGAAGACTGCACACCTCCCAAGAGAGGTAGAGTGGTTCCGCAACAGGCTACTACTCCGTCTGTTGCCGCACCTACCACGGTAGACCCTAAGTGGTCCATGCTGCAGACTATGCAGTCTCAGCTTGCTTCTTTCATGCAGGAGTATCGTGCTGAGAAGGTTGACACTGCACCTGTTAACCTACAACCTGCCACGGTTGTGCGCTCAGCAGATACTGCGGCTGCCTGCTCCCACACTCCACCTGTGAGAGCTCCACCACCGATGCGCAGTCGACCCTGCCAGACGCATGTTCATGCTGCACCCTCCGTTGACATGCGTGAGCTTCCGCATCAGCAGTGGGAAGGTGCTGTCGAGCTGCCGTGTTTTGACGCATTGCGGCATGCTCCGCAACCCATGCGGCATGCTCCGCAACCCACGGCAGTCCCTCCCACGCACCAACACTCCGCTTTTGTTGTTGCCAGCTCGCAGACTGACCAGCAGCGGTATGATGTTGGATCCGCAGCAGCTACGCATGCACCCGTGCTGCCGGATTCAGCCATTCAGCAGTCTGCTCCACCTTTGCCACTTCCTCCTCAGCTTTCGGATGATGGAGTATCTGATGACGACGAAGCTGCACATTTGGACGATCCGCACTCCGACTTAGAAGAACCCAAGTCTACGCCTCCCTCCTTAGACTTTAGGAAAGTCCTTGCCCTGTTCAGGGACTTGTATCCGGAACAGTTTGTGTCTGCAACACCTCGCTCTCCTCCCTCCGAGTTTGCGTTAGGCATGCAGTCAGCAGCTCCTGCCTTCACCAAACTCGTTCTCGCACGCTCATCCAAGAGAGCTTTGAGGGTTATGGGAGAGTGGTTGCAGTCCAAGAAGCAGCTAGGAAAGACTGCTTTCATCTTTCCGCCTACCAAGCTTGCTTCCAAATCTAGCATCTGGTATGCCACGGGAGAGGAACCCGGCTTAGGAGTTCCTGCCTCTGCCCAGGGCGACTTCTCAAGTCTGGTTGACTCTCCCCGCAGGCTGGCTATGAGACGATCTAAGATTTGCTGGTCCTTTTCTGACATGGATCATCTGTTGAAGGGAGTCTTTCGTGCTTTTGAGATCTTCAACTTCCTCGATTGGTGTTTGGGAGCTTTAAGCAGAAAGACTTCCCCTTCGGATAAGGACTCGGCCATGCTTATCATGTCTAGCATGGATAAGGCCATTCGGGATGGGTCTGGTGAGCTTGCGGCTTCGTACGTGTCGGGAGTGCTTAAGAAGAGAGACCATCTTTGCTCCTTCTTGTCTGCTGGGATCACTCCATGCCAGAAGTCGGAGTTGTTGTTTGCTCCGCTTTCCAAGTGTCTCTTTCCGGAAGAGCTGGTCAAGGGGATGGCTGCCTCGTTGATCCAGAAGGACACCCATGACCTGGTGGCGTCCTCCGCACGTAAGGCTAAAGCTTTACCTTCCGTGCCTAGACCTAGGATGGACACACCAGCGTCTAGGTTCATCCCGCCCTTTCGTGGCAGAACCTCCAGCAGAGGAGGTACCCGTGCCGACAGTCATCGTGGCAAATCGAAGAAGGGTTCCAAGTCCTCAAAAGGCAGAATCTGACTGCCTACCTCTCCAGACAGCAGTGGGAGCCAGGCTCAAGAACTTCTGGCAGGCTTGGGAGAACAGAGGTGCAGACGCTCAGTCTGTGAAGTTGCTAAGGGAGGGGTACAGGATTCCGTTCTGCCGCAGTCCCCCTCTAGCAACTTCTCCCATCAACCTCTCTCCCAACTACAAGGAGAAGGACAAGAGGCTAGCGTTACAACAAGAGGTGTCGCTCTTGCTACAAAAGGGAGCGGTAGTCATAGTCCGGGACCATCAATCCCCGGGCTTCTACAACCGTCTCTTCCTGGTAGCGAAGAAGACAGGAGGTTGGAGACCGGTGCTGGACGTCAGTGCTCTCAACGCTTTTGTCACCAAGCAGACGTTCACAATGGAGACGACGAAGTCGGTCCTAGCAGCGGTCAGAAAGGAAGACTGGATGGTCTCGTTGGACCTGAAAGACGCATACTTTCATGTTCCCGTTCATCCAGACTCCCAACCTTTCCTAAGGTTCGTCTTTGGAAAGGTCGTGTACCAGTTCCAAGCCCTGTGCTTTGGCCTAAGCACGGCACCTCTTGTGTTTACGAAACTGATGAGGAATGTTGCCAAATTCCTTCACTTGGCAGACATCAGAGCCTCCCTCTATTTGGACGACTGGCTTTTAAGAGCTTCGTCAAGTCGTCGCTGTCTGGAGAATCTCAGATGGACTATGGATCTGACCAAGGAATTGGGTCTCCTGGTCAATATAGAAAAGTCCCAGCTCGTCCCATCTCAAACCATTGTCTATCTAGGTATGGAGATTCAGAGTCGAGCTTTTCGGGCTTTTCCGTCGGCCCCCAGGATCAGTCAAGCCCTAGAATGCATCCAGAGCATGCTGAGAAGGAACCGATGTTCAGTCAGGCAGTGGATGAGTCTAACAGGGACGCTTTCATCGCTGGCCCTGTTCATCGAGTTAGGCAGACTCCACCTCCGCCCCCTTCAGTTTCATCTAGCTGCTCACTGGAGAAGGGACATGACGCTAGAATCAGTCTCAGTGCCCATTTCCGAAGAGATGAGGTCTTCACTGACGTAGTGGAAGAACAGCATTCTTCTCAAGGAAGGTCTACCTTTGGCTGTTCAGACCCCCAACCACCGTCTCTTCTCGGATGCATCAGACACGGGCTGGGGTGCGACACTGGACGGACAGGAATGCTCGGGCACATGGAATCAGGAGCAAAGAACACTTCACATCAACTGCAAGGAGCTATTGGCAGTTCATCTGGCCTTGATAAACTTCAAGTCTCTCCATCTAAGCAAGGTGGTGGAGGTGAACTCCGACAACACCACAGCCTTGGCGTACATCTCCAAGCAAGGAGGGACTCATTCGAGGAAGTTGTTCGAGATCGCAAGGGACCTCCTCACTTGGTCAAAAGATCGAAAGATTTCGCTGGTAACGAGGTTCATTCAGGGCGACATGAATGTCATGGCAGATCGCCTCAGCCGGAAGGGTCAAGTCATCCCCACAGAGTGGACCCTTCACAAGAATGTTTGCAGCAGACTATGGGCCCTGTGGGGCCAGCCCACCATAGATCTATTCGCTACCTCGATGACCAAGAGGCTCCCGATGTATTGTTCTCCGATTCCAGACCCAGCAGCAGTTCACGTGGATGCCTTTCTTCTGGACTGGTCCCATCTCGACCTGTATGCGTTCCCTCCGTTCAAGATTGTCAACAGGGTACTTCAGAAGTTCGCCTCTCACGAAGGGACACGGTTGACGTTGGTTGCTCCCCTCTGGCCCGCGAGAGAATGGTTCACCGAGGTACTGCAATGGCTAGTGGACGTTCCCAGGACTCTTCCTCTAAGAGTGGACCTTCTGCGTCAGCCGCACGTAAAGAAGGTACACCCAAGCCTCCACGCTCTTCGTCTGACTGCCTTCAGACTATCGAAAGACTCTCAAGAGCTAGAGGCTTTTCGAAGGAGGCAGCCAGAGCGATTGCCAGAGCAAGGAGGACATCCACTCTCAAGGTCTACCAGTCTAAATGGGAAGTCTTCCGAAGCTGGTGCAAGGCGAATGCAGTATCCTCAACCAGTACCTCTGTAACGCAGATAGCTGACTTCCTTCTACATCTAAGGAACGTAAGATCCCTATCAGCTCCTACGATCAAGGGTTACAGAAGTATGTTGGCAGCGGTTTTCCGCCACAGAGGCTTAGATCTTTCCTCCAACAAAGATCTACAGGACCTCCTTAGGTCTTTTGAGACCTCAAAGGAGCGTCGGTTGGCCACACCAGGCTGGAACCTAGACGTGGTTTTGAAGTTCCTGATGTCAGCAAGGTTCGAACCGCTTCAATCAGCCTCTTTTAAGGATCTCACATTGAAGACTCTTTTCCTCGTTTGCTTAGCAACAGCTAAAAGAGTCAGTGAGATTCACGCCTTCAGCAGGAACATAGGTTTTACATCTGAAACGGCTACATGTTCCTTGCAGCTTGGTTTTTTAGCTAAAAACGAGCTTCCTTCTCGTCCTTGGCCCAAGTCGTTCGAGATCCCAAGCCTGTCCAACTTGGTTGGGAACGAACTAGAGAGAGTACTTTGCCCAGTAAGAGCTCTTAAGTACTATTTAAGACGGACAAAGCCATTACGAGGACAATCAGAAGCTTTATGGTGTTCTATCAAGAAACCTGCTTTACCGATGTCTAAGAACGCAGTTTCTTATTACATCAGGCTTTTGATTAGAGAGGCCCATTCTCATCTGAAGGAAGAAGACCTTGCTTTGCTGAAGGTAAGGACACATGAAGTTAGAGCTGTCGCTACTTCAGTGGCCTTCAAACAGAACCGTTCTCTGCAGAGTGTTATGGATGCAACCTATTGGAGAAGCAAGTCAGTGTTCGCATCATTTTACCTCAAAGATGTCCAGTCTCTTTACGAGAACTGCTACACCCTGGGACCATTCGTAGCAGCGAGTGCAGTAGTAGGTGAGGGCTCAACCACTACATTCCTTAATCCCATAACCTTTTTTAATCTTTCTCTTGAAATGCTTTTTATTGTTGTTTTTGGGTTGTACGGAAGGCTAAGAAGCCTTCCGCATCCTGGTTGATATGGCGGGTGGTCAAATTCTTTCTTGAGAAGCGCCTAGATTAGAGGTTGTGATGAGGTCCTTTAGTATGGGTTGCAGCCCTTTATACTTCAGCACCTAGGAGTCGCTCAGCATCCTAAGAGGATCGCTAGGCTCAGTAAGGAAGACGTACTTATAAAAGGCAGAGTAATGGTTCAAGTCGACTTCCTTACCAGGTACTTATTTATTTTATGTTTGTTATTTTGAATAACTGATAAAATGAAATACGGGATACTTAGCTTCTTATGTTAACATGTATGCTGGTCTCCACCCACCCCCCTGGGTGTGAATCAGCTACATGATCATCGGGTAAGATTAATATTGAAAAATGTTATTTTCCTTAGTAAAATAAATTTTTGAATATACTTACCCGATGATCATGAATTTAAGGACCCTCCCTTCCTCCCCATAGAGAACCAGTGGACCGAGGAGAAAATTGAGTTCTTGTTGACAAGAAGTACTTGAGTACCTGCTCGACAGATGGCGCTGTTGATGTACACCCCCACCTGTATAGCGATCGCTGGCGTATCCCGACCTTAGATTTTTTCTGTCGGGCAACAGAGTTGACAGCTACATGATCATCGGGTAAGTATATTCAAAAATTTATTTTACTAAGGAAAATAACATATTTATTGTAACTAGTACATTACAGTATTTATAATTTTGTATATCTTCTTACAGGATAGCTGTTCTGCTGCGTAATGAAAATTGCTATTGTGTTAATACTCGTCTTTTAATGGGAAGACATCAGATGGAACGTCGACACTTGGAGGTCATGGGCTATGAGGTAGTTGAAATTCCACATTTTATGTGGTATTCAATGGCACATGCAACAATAGAAGATAGATTACAGTATCTCAGAACACTTATCTATCCTTAAATTTCAATAGCTGCCTTAAATTCTTATCCAATTTATATGCAGGGTCTGTAATTTCACTAGTCTTTGTAAAAATTTAAGAGAAAGAATACCCAGCGATTTAGAATATCTTAAAACTCTAAATACCATACTTAACGATCAGTGATGAAAGCCGGTAGAAATAAAAAAGAAACACTGAAGTTAGGTGCTAGTGATGATAATAATATATGGGGTTTAGGACTAAAGCCAATATGCTGGGACTGGAAGAAGACCCTGCACTTGCACTATGAATTAAAAGTTAAAGATGGTTGGATAGCACAACGGAAGACTAGAAGAATGGACATATAGCAGAAGGTGGAAAAGTGAGTGCAGCTAGGGGGCGATGAATGCTGCCAAGACCCTTCAAGTAATGCCTTCATTACACCATGCAAGATGCACTAACCTACAGGGAAGGCATTTCTAGTCTTATTCATCCTTTGGGAAATAAATTTTCGGATTGTATCTCTCAGGTTGTTATTTTTTTAGGTCTGATGATGTACAGATAGACGCCACAAATTATACAATAGATACAAAAATGTCATATTTATTGCTGAATGAACAGCTCAAAAAATAAAAACATATGACTAAAGACAAAAAAATAAGAAATTTAATACTTATAACTCTAAATCTGCACAAAATAAATACCTCATATATATTACAATACTGTACTTAAAAAGAAGAGCAATTTATAAAATTTGATTGAAATATCCAGACAACAATAATTTTCAGACACAATCCCTTATAATTTGTGAGCTCTACCTGAATGGAGCATTGCCTCTTATACATCAGTGGTGCTTAAAACAAGATATATATATATATATATATATATATATATATATATATATATATATATATATATATATATATATATATATATATATATATATATATATATATATATACACACACATATATAAACACACATATGTATATATATATAATATATATATATATATATATATATATATATATATATATATATATATATATATATGTATGTATATGTATGTATGTATGTATATAAAAAATTATCACTTAATTTAAGGCTTTCCTTTGATGCTCAAAAGGAATCAATAGATCCAATAAGGCAATGGTCTGTATTAACACGATAAAATTTGTTGAAGTAAATGATTTTATGGACATTTTAATGCCCAAAGTTGTTTGTATTGGTTTATTTTAATTCATAACCTGTTTATATTAAAATTGTATCCATGATATTTTTCTAATTAAAATGATAAAAAGTTGTCTTCACTTTTTGTAAAAAAGTTTTACAAATTATGGTACTTTTACTGTCACATAATTTATCTTTAATTCCTCTTGATAAAAATTTATATTGTCTGCAACATAACCAACATGCTGAATATTCTGTTTTTTAAATCAGGAAAGTATCTACTGTAATTAAATTAGGTATAAAATGAAAGCTAACACCAAGCAGACATTTTTTTTCTGAAATGTCTTTATTTTATATATGAGGTATTATACATATAATGTATTCTTTACCTTTATTATAAAAAAGGGAAAATTAATAATAAAGGAAGGAAATAACAATATAATCCAGACATCAAGATTATAAATTTTATTGGTAAACAAAAAGTCTTGGTTAAAACTAATGTATATAAATGAGTAAAATGTAAAATTATAAATATATAGCCGAATAAGTAAAAGTTTAAAAAATACAGCAGAACTATATAGGCCAATTTTAAAAACAAGCGAAAAGAAAATAGCAGTAAAACTAAGTAAAACCACTACTGTAATGTACTGTATTCAACAGAAACTGTAATAATAAGGAAGTTACTAGAAATGGGATGAAGCATAGGGACCTGGACCTAGACTATTTAGGTGTACAGTACTGTGAACTGTATGCACCTTTTATCATCTTGCATTAAGTTATAGTCATAGTAGAGTAAAAGCAAGGATTATGGTGAACTCCGGTGGCTATGAGGACGGATGTGTGCAGTTTCGTATCCTTCACATGGCATTCATAGCACTGGTTGAGACGGGTGAATGAAGAGAGACCGTACAGTTAGCCTGGTACATCAACTTGAATGTTGTCTTCAGCCATCTGGAAGAAATATAAAGACTACTTCATATAATACTTTACATGATATTTTATTACAGACTTGCATACATGTTGCATACCATACTTAATATTATATGATATGAAATCCAGATCATATATTTCATAAATACAATGAAGTAACTTCTGCAAAAGGTATCTACCTTTGAATTAATATTTATATAAATTTACCAATTAAGAATATAAGTATGAGTAAATGTAGTTACTTATGGAACTTGAATTTAGTTAATCAGTGTGATTTCTTAGATTTATGAAGATTTTTTTTTTCCAATAAGAAAAAAATATAATTATCCCAGAAGATTCATGTACCCCAGGTCCCCGTGATAACTCTTTGGCACAGGTAATGAATTCAGGCAATTTGACCAAATCAATGGTCACTTCAAAACCTCTGCTAAGATCCCAGTATGGCTCTACCGTGGAAAAAGGAACTTTGATGAGGCATTTAAATTGAAGGTGCACTATGTAATGTTGCCTCAACAAATCTAAATCTATATAGATGTGTAAATTGAGGTGAAAAAAAAAACATTTCTAATTCAAAATCATCATTACCAAGGAAACCATGTGGTATAAGCTTTTCCAGGGATGAGAGATGCCCTAGTAGCTGTTGCGACTGTCGAGCAGGGAGTTGCAATGAAGGTCTCACTACTCTTCTGAGTCTGCTGATACAGTTATCGGAGAGGAAGACTCTCCCCATCATTATCATCATCATTTATTAGCGTGCCTTTTTCTCATTCATTATGTCTACAGTATTTGTATTACCAGATACTCCATACTCTGCTTGGGTTCCAGAGTGGATTTCTCTAGGTTTATCCCAATCCCCTAATCGTGACAATAGGAGAGAGGCTTGTCTCCATATTTCCAAGTACCTTAGAAGACTTATCCTGTTAGCATGAGCTCATGCTGTTTTTGAGTTTCAATACTCGACTGAATATTTCGGGGCCGGTCAACAGTCTGCAACAGGATTTTAAACTGGTAAACCTTCCCCATAAGGACAAAGTGGAGGAACTTACTGAAAGGCTGATGTATTGGTATCTGAAAGTAAAGTATGCATCTCTCAGATCCAGGTAGAGAGCCTAAAGTCGTTCCTCCTGATGGGGGCTCGTACGGTGCTTGGCGTATTCATCTTGAATGGGGTTTGTAATACAACAAACTCGTTCAGGGCTGAAAGGTTGATGACCAGTCTCCAGCCCCAAGTTGACTTTTACACGAGGAACAGACAACTGTTAAAGCCTGGAGATTCGTCCCATACGAGCTCCCTTTGTCCAGCCTCTATTTCCCCTCTGACCAAAGGTTGAGGTGTTTTTCCGAGCTCTGATAGTACGAAGACCATATTATTGGAGTCCGATTGAGGAAAGTGGGAAAGCCAATAAACGGAAGGCAGTATCCATTCCAAAGGATGTTTACCTTGCATTCTTTTGCTCTGTTTTACTTGAAGCTGCTGGTATAGTGGACCTAGATCTGGATGTCATGGATGCTTTCTTTAAAGCCGACTTCAGTGTGTCAAAGCTTTGGTCTTAGGGATTGGCCGTGAACTTCTTAAAAGTGACAGCATGGTAATAAAGGGAGTCTTGGCTCATCTATCTCCACTTTCCCAGCATCCCCTTTACTAATTCAGGAGGAAAAAGAGCTGACTACCAGCTGATTGGGACATTTCATAATGCCAGTGTCTCCCATTGTCCAATTTTCCTCATGACTCTTTCTGCTACTGCATCCCTCCTTGTAAGATCCCAGTTAGTCAACTGGTTTGCTGACTGGTGGGCTAAGAAGATGATTGTCTTTGCCCCTGACAGAACAGTGTCTGTAAATTTCTTTCTGTTCTAAGGATTCGACAGATCCTGAGAAATAGCTAAGTTAAGCCACCATTTCTGACTAGTATTCCAGTCAGAATTCTTATAGTCAGAAGCCAGTAATAACCTAGATACTTAAAGAGGCTTAAAAATTTCCAATTCAATGACTTCTGACATTAAAATCCAATTTTCAGTACTATTGGCAGATTTTTTTCATTATCCTTCCAAGTAGCCAATTAGTCTTTTTCACTGTAATGTGACATTTTTGGGCTAATCCTAACCTTAATTTATAAAGATATGTCAGGCTATATTCAACATTTTGAAACAGTGCGAATGTCATCGTTGGGAGCAGTCCATATATTATTGCTCTTTACGAGGAAATAAGAGGTGTTTACTGGTGTGTTTATGGGTGTTTTGAACAATTTTATATAGTAATTATTGGAAAGTCACACTTAAAAAGTTTTAGTGACAAAGCTAGGAGACATGTCTGAAAAATCATGTTTCAAATGGGAAGCCAGTCCGGAGGTCATCATAGGGATATCTTCCTGAGGATAAGATTAAAGTAAGATAAGGACACATTACTATGGGGTGGGAGGAGTAAAAAAGGAGGCATAGTTTTCCTGGGTAGCAAGGGGCAAGGCATAGTTTTCAGGGATAGCTAAAGAAGGGGGTTTTAGGTCAGTTTAAGAGGGAATCTTAGGTCAAGTCATACCTCTATGATCATTACGGTTTTTCATTCGAAGAATCTTTCGTGTTTCTTTATAACTTGATAAATCAGAAATTCTGTCAAATATTGTCTTCAGTATTCTTCAAATTACCTCTAAATATACAAGGAACATTTTCTGGTTCCTTCAACAGGATTATAGTACTGATTTAAAATTAACCCCCGCCCCACAAGATCTTTGATTAAATCCAAGGAAGGCCTTTTGCCAGAACTATGATGTTCACAAATTCACAGACCTTTCTGAAGCTTGAGCCTTTGGCTAAACTTCACACACAATGTTTAATTCTATATTTGCTAGGTTAATGTCTAGGAGAGGGCCGCATGAAGATATCACTGATATTCAATTTATTTTTACTAGAATATGTAGGAATGTATGTATATAATGGTATACCAGTGAGATAATTTAGTGAAAATCAATAATAGTCGAAATATCAGCGATCAAACTCACGCTACTCTAGTCTTCCTCCCAGATTTTTCTAAGTCTGTTGTTATTGTTGACTGTGTCTTATTTTTGCTCAAATGAGCCCTGTAACCACTATAATCCGCAGACAAACTAGTCCACTATGACGTCTTCACGTTTGGCCAATCACAGTGCGACAATACATTTTCTTTCCCAATGACGTCTTCACGTTTGGACAATCACAGTGCGACAATACATTTTCTTACCCATCACAGTGCGGCAATACATTTTCTTACCCAGCCATTTTATTTCGTTCCTATACATCGAGGCCGTAGCAAGCACGTCATCTGATATTGCACAAGAAGTTGAAATTCCATCTTCTTGTCCTGACTGTTTCCTAAGTTACAATGAATTTGTTCTTACTTATTCGGGGTTATATTGAAAAACTAGTGGATTTGTGCCAGAGACACAATTTAATTTTACAAAATAAAAATTGTCCTGCATGTCAGGGAACCTTCGCAACGGCTTCACGTTTTCCTCAAAGCAGCAGCACATCTTTATCAACCAACAGGTTAAGGTAAGCTTCATTAATTTATGGAGTATATTATAATGGTGATAGTATAATGATGTATACAGCAGTACCATCACTTTGGATTTGGTTTGATGGATGTGTTAGGTAGTGTCCTTAAGGGGGGGTCGCAGGGGGGGCGAAGGCCCCCCCCCCCCCCCGGTAGGGATACAGGGCTATTAGGCTAGGTTAGGTGGTTGTATTAGGTTCGGTGGTGCCCTGAAAATCACTGTGGCCTTAAGGGGGGGTCGCAGGGGGGGCGACGCCCCCCCCCCCCGGTAGGCCTAGGTAGGGCTTCAGGCCCCCCAGGGTAGGTTAGTTGGTTTTATTAGGTTCGGTAGTGCCCCGAAAAATCACTTTTCTCATCCTTCCCCCACCCAGAACCCCGCTTCCCACTGAGGTCCCCCATAATTGTAGTAGTAGGTTTATGCTTACATATTGTGTGTAAGAGTTAAGTCTTAGTTTCTTTTTTATTCATTTCTTCATGTTTCTATGCACTGTGCAACAATAATCTGGTTGTTTTTTGCCGTTTTACGTCGTTAATACTTAAAAAACGGGTGCGGCCTTCTCCTAGACATTTACCTATTTGCTAAATACTGATGCATTTAGCTTATTTGTAATAGTTAATGGATTAGTAACATTGAAGTTGTCCAGAAAATTTATTAATAACTACTTTGTGCTTCCAGCTAACATGACTTGAGATGTGGAAAGTACGTTCATGCACCTTTTGTAGCATCCTGCTTTCCCAACTAGGGTGTCAGCTTAGCTAGTAATTATAACAATAATTTCACAACTGAAGCAAAATATTTTTGATGCTAATCGATCCTGGCCTACCTTTGAGTGCTTCATTTGGTTAATTATCCTGTCAAAAAGGATCATTTAGCTGGTCACCATTGATCTCATCTAATTCAGCATAGATTCGACATTCCCTGGGAATCTCCTTATTTTTCGCCATCAAAGATTGGTTTCTCTCCATATGAATAACCATACCAACTGTTATTTCATAATGTATGTATTCCAGGGAATTGGTAACCCTGAGTCAAGATCCATAGTCATGATACTGCTCGTGCTTCCAATATTCAGTATGTTTTAAATGTTATTAGTAAATAAGCCCTAACCGAGCCTTATAATATAAATGTATGGCAAGAACATATTGAATTAACATTTAGCTTTCAAAAAAGTGGAAATCACACTTTGTTTACGTTTCTGAAGTAATGGCAAAACATAACCTTTCCTCAGGTCTCAATATTTTGGAAACTATACCAATGTCTGGCTATGTATATTACGAGTCGCTAGTCGCTATATAATCTCAGTATTACCAAAGACCCCATACGAGATGTGTGTCTGTGTATGTGATCAGAACATCAGATTACTGCAAGCCAGACTTGAACTGCTAATACAGGTCCTTGCTGTTTGGTTAAGTTTGGCAGCCTATAACAGATGATGATATCTGGAACGAGAAAAAAAGCAAGGGTGTAAGGAAAAATAAAAGAAAAGGACAGGCTAACCGAATTGCAAATATCCGTGATCTTTGCGGAAATTTTGGTATGAAAAAAAGTTCAATGCAGAAAGTCTCGACATGGTGAAATTCAGGAAAGGAAATGGAAACGTGTTTTTATTTGTTTTCATTGCTACCCAGTGTGTTCTCAACATGAACAGGAATTACAGTAAGGACTACATAAAGTTGACAATAGCTTCACCAACAAATATAAGGTAAGACATTTCCACTATAGTTTTACTAAGTAGGTTAATGGGAATAGATATTCCATGTGTCTTCTGAAATTGATCGCATAAAGGTGCCATATAGGTTTCCGTAATATATCCATGCATACATTTAATATACAATGAATTACTTTTATTTAAATATCAACTCATCTAAGAACTACAACACATTAGTTAGGGTGTAATCGTGTCAAACTGAGTTCAATTTAACAACTTCTGTAAAGTTGATCTTTGCCTAGCTGATTTCATTCTTAGCCTGAATATTCTGAATGGAAAACATAGAAATAGCCTATTGAATTTTGATGGGATATGTGTCCATTAAAACACCGGGAGATAATTTTTTTTCTTGAATTTAATAATGGATTTTACGTTCAGAGATATATCTGACACTTGTTAAGCTTATTTTTTTTTTTCTGATGCGCCGAATCATATTAATGCTGATCTATATGTTTTACAGTACCACCTAAAATTAATCCACGATTATCTTCACATTGGCAAATGGGTCTTCCATAACTTATCCCCTTAAAGCATATTGAACATTTACTGTTTCCACTTCATATTTACCGCATCTGCAAAATCAGCTGTTTCGTATTGCCACATTTAAATCTCTGGCTTAAGTCTTGTACTTAGGCCTGCTTTGCATTTAAAAAATAGTTGATTGTAAAGCAATGTTTCATCCATTGTTACTGCCTTTAAGATATTTTTATTTGTTTATTTTTTCTCTTGTAGTATAATTATTACCTTGTTTCCTTTCCTCGGTGGGATATTTTTCCTTGCTGGAGGCCAATTTGTCTTATAATATCTTGTTTTTTACAACTACTAGTAGGGTTGTATAACTTAGCAAATAGTAATAATAGTAGATTATACATCTGTAAAGTTTTATCAGCGAAATGGAAAAAAGAAAAATACTAAAATTATATTTCATGGAAGGAATTCAGTATATGACAATGAAATAGAGTTTCACATGTGCTGTTTAAACAAACCTATCTTTTTTTTAAGTTATTTAATAACTTGATTATATTATGGCTATCCAGGATCGAATACGAACGTAAAAATTCAATATGGTCTGTTTTATTCAGACTTAAAACTAATAATATTTTACTTTACTTACTTAAAAGGGCTGCTTTCTTGGCCCTATCACGTAGGGGAACACCATTCTCTATATGACCTACAAAATTAGTTTATTGTATAAAATCTTAGGTAGGCCTATTTTGCATATCACACTGCCTATCTGTCGTTATTTGTCAAATCCACATTGTCGAAACACTTAAAAGAACAAGTCTTCAGTTTCTTCTAGAACAAGGTATTTCTCATTAATTAATCCTAGAGTTGGAATTGTTTTTATAACACGTTGAATATTTACATAGCTGTAATTTATGAAAGTTGAATAATTTTATTTAGCTGTAATTTATGAAATCCTAAGTAATCCATGATCTGTATTTTCGGCTAACCTCTTGAATTCTAAATCATAAGCATTGCAATATCTTGAATTCACTAAATGGTCATCTGATTTGTTCAATATAGTGCAGTTTATACATTTTATCTGTTGTGAGTTACATTTCTTAGTGGTGTGACTTCCCGAACACTTCCTACATATTTTATCATCAATCTTGAACATGCAATTTTTTTTTTCTTTTCAAATCATCCATACTTTTGATAGTGGTAGAGAATTTTTATATTCGTTATCGTATTTTGCGTTGAAAGATAACCTACAATTAATTTTCCTTCGGATGTTATGAAGAAGTGTTGCACAATTATATATGATTGGATTAATGACAAAATATTGAAATTTATACATTTAATTAATGCTAGATACGTAATCGTATGTAGCTTTCTTTAATGTTGTTACATTGACAGTGTTACAAACTGTTCCTCTCTTTATAGCCATTTTTCATCAACATTATTTGAGAAAGGATTTCTGTTGGTTCAAATTCGCTACATTTCTATTACGTATTTATAAATGTTCGGTTTGTACAAAGTTAAATAAGCAGTGTTTAAATGAGCTTATCTTTATTCAAATTTATATTAATACTAAATAAGTATAATTTATAACTAATGTGAAGTCTATTAAATAATTTCATGTGAAAAAACAGCTAACAAAATAAGAGATTGTATAATAATTTAATCTAAAGTTTAAATAATTAAACGAACGTTTTTGTTGTTTGTTTTGGTTAACAAAATCAGTGTCCGGAAGTGATAAGGTAATTTTAATTTCAAATTTAGTAGGCCAGACCTTCATTACACCTTTAATTTGGTAAGGAAACCACAAGAAACAATTAGATAACATATTAGAAATTTGTTTACATTATAACTTTTTTTCATGATCATAATAAACTCGTACATTAACCCATTACATCTTTTACCCGTAAACGAACAGATTCAAGATCGTTAAACAATAATGACACAAAATCTCACTATGCATGCACATCAACATTCATTACAATCTTGTTGATTTTCACTTAAATAATGCTACACAATTCTAAAAGGAGATCTAAATCTCAATTTAAATATAACCATAAACAAAAATGACTCGATGAAATGATAAAATGATCAGACAAATAAGCAGCGACTGTATTATATAGCCTTTGTTCTTGACATTGGATTTTTTAACGGCCTAAGATAGGACAATAGCCTACCCTGTCTTATTTTTGTTAAACACCATAGCCAAAATGTAACAGTTTTAGTACTTAATACACGTTGAGTTTTCTATAGTTAAAGAGCATTCAAGTAAAGAAAACGCAAATAATCGTGTCCACATGAGTGACCTAATATTGACTTTCCATATTAGTTCATTGACACAGATTAACTGCTAAAGCATTAGATAATTTGATAAGTAACACAATGCAGCTCCTTGATCTGTCAATTATCCAAACATCATAAATGAAATTAAAACTGATAGATACACATGTAGTGTTAAAGCTAATTTTACTCTAGTTTATTTTGACTCCACTCGTAGCTTAACTTTAACAATGACAACAAATGGTTTATTGAAACGATACAAGCATCAACTAGACTAGATCCATAAATAGTCACTAGGTTGGGGACCTCAATTGTAAATGGAAATCATGCAAATGTTTATTATTTTCAGCCATCTTTCTTTACTTTGCTTCCATGAGCCATCCTTTCTTTTTATAATCTTATTGTTCAATTGGCCCTGATAAAATAATTCAATTTTCTTCACAACAAGGACGGGTGTATTGATTGTCTTTGCATTTCGTTAGAAATGAATAAGAAAATATGAAACAATGCTTATGGGTTATGGCCCATAATCCTTTATGTCCATTTGCCGTTTTCGTTCAAGGATCGTGGAAAGGATTGAACTGGAATTACTGAATTTGGCGGCTGGTAGTCGCAACTGGAAGTGTGGAACGTCTGTATTTCTGTGAGGTGATTGATCAACGGTGATTAATAGACAATAATGGTCATCAATAATTGTTCATGGATAGCATATATTGTATATTGAAACGAAGACTATATATTGGCACTCACTGTGGTAGGTAAATTAGTCAGGCATTGTTTTTGGGGTCCATGTTCTTGTGGACCTGTAAATAGAATATATGATTGTTATATCTGTTAAAGATTTTTCCATTACATTGTTATGGTCATTGACAAATTTTGATAAGTAATTGTCATTTTGTAAGTGGTAAATGTTATGAAATTATGCTGGTTAACTTGAAGGGTGTGAAGTAGTGTCTTTCGGATGTTATTATTATTATTATTATTTTTTTATTTTATCTAGGGTGTTTGCCTTAGAGTGGCAGCCTTATTTTAATGCATAATTTTGATGGGATGAACTTCGCTTTTGGAATGTAGGGACAATTAATTACTGTATGTCAGAATGGTGCACGGATAAATATTTACGCAAGTAAGGTCACTGGTCGAATTAAGGTAATTTACAGTTTAGACTAAGGCTGGATTTGGGAAATGAAAGCAACGTTTAGCTACGCAAATTTGTGTTAAGACCTGTTGAATAGTTTTATGCAGGAAAGCCTTGCAAAAACAAAATTAGGAAACCACAGTTGGAGATCGGGATTTTGGGGCAAGGGGAAATAAAATGAGTGACTTTAGGGATGCATACTAACCTAATGACACCCACCTAACCTAACCTAACAGGTCTGGCCATTAATCACTTGGGTGGGCCACTTTGTCCTTCTGCGACTTCCTCCCTTTTTTTTTTTCAACTTAACCTCTGAGGCCATAGCACTTATTATGGAAAGTGAAGTACACGTATGTAACACTAATATCACATAGGTAGTGCTAAATAACTCCTCAGGTTCCAGAGCTCGGTATAATTCTATTCCATTCCATTCCAAACTTTGCGTAGGCAACTGGGTCCTTACTTAGAGGCATATGACACCAATTTTATTAGGAATAAGAGATTGCACAGGGTGATCTGCTTTTGCGTGACTTACAGTACTCTTCCGACATTTAGTATTAAGAAGCATAAAATATTTGTTACATTTATCATTAAATGTACTGATTCTGTTAAAGATAGATCAAACTACAGAAAAAGTTACTTGATGCTTGATTTAGCAGCATCCCAGTTTTCACAATTCAGTATAATAAAAAGCCAAGTTATGGTCTGACATTCTTACCCCCTAATGTATTACTAAAAAATGAAATATGACTAGGAGCCTTATTTTACGACAGTTAAGATCCTATAGGAACTTGCAAAATGTGACTGCAGTCCGTGACGCTCATTCAAGTTATTACTGTAACTATCAGACACGGTTCATAGATGACATTAAACAGGAATTGGTAATGATTTTCAATTTAATTTTACGAATTGCGAAGAAGTTTGACATGATGCTTCACAATAAACTTAGATGTCCCATGACTAAGTTTGATGTCGTTTGACGATCTTTAATGATGGTTGATGACGATCAACATCTTTTGACAATTTTCTACAGTGTTTTGTGGCATTCATCAATGTTTTAAGATGTTCAACCTTTTGCAACAATATTCAAAGTGCCCTAGATAAATTTAATCTTGTCTTTTAGTTAAGTTCTTGTGTGTTTGATAAATAATTTTTTTTTGAGAATTGCAAAACCGAATACAAATTTTACCAATTTTTATTTAAAGTGGAAATAGATTTAGGAATTTTTTATACCTACTTAGGCAAGAGGCCTATTTAACACAATGAAAATGATCAATAAGGGAGGGCACCTGGTTTGAAACTTTATTCCACCAGTGGTGCCACATCTCCAGAGATAGCCGGCCGACTGTCCAACCCCTCCCCTTTATACTCTCTGTTATTCTCCTCTGATTTATCACCATTTATATCTGCTTATCCCATCCAACACTTGCTTGTTCACATTACTGTTTTTTTTAACTATTATCTTAATTCACTTAATTCATAATTACACTTTTTATTCGTGATGTCTCCCCAGTTGCGCCTTTCCCCCTCCTGTAGCTTCTCCCCCTCCTCCTCTTGTACCTCGTCCTCTTGTACCTCGTCCTCCTCCTCCTCTTGTACCTCGTCCTCCTCCTCCTCTTGTACCTCGTCCTTCTCCTCCTCTTGTACCTCGTCCTCCTCCTCCTCCTCCTCCTCTTGTACCTCGTCCTCCTCCTCCTCCTCCTCCTCTTGTACCTCGTCCTCCTCCTCCTCCTCCTCCTCCTCCTCCTCCTCTTGTACCTCGTCCTCCTCCTCCTCCTCCTCCTCCTCTTGTACCTCGTCCTCCTCCTCCTCCTCCTCCTCTTGTACCTCGTCCTCCTCCTCCTCCTCCTCCTCTTCTTGTACCTCGTCCTCCTCCTCCTCCTCTTGTACCTCGTCCTCCTCCTCCTCCTCCTCCTCCTCCTCCTCCTCTTGTACCTCGTCCTCCTCCTCTTGTACCTCGTCCTCCTCCTCCTCCTCCTCTTGTACCTCGTCCTCTTGTACTTCGTCCTCCTCCTCCTCCTCCTCTTGTACCTCGTCCTCTTGTACCTCATCCTCCTCCTGCTCCTCCTCTTGTACCTCGTCCTCCTGCTCCTCCTCTTGTACCTCGTCCTCCTCCTCCTCCTCTTGTACCTCGTCCTCTTGTACCTCGTCCTCCTCCTCCTCTTGTACCTCGTCCTCCTCCTCCTCTTGTACCTCGTCCTTCTCCTCCTCTTGTACCTCGTCCTCCTCCTCCTCCTCCTCCTCTTGTACCTCGTCCTCCTCCTCCTCCTCCTCCTCTTGTACCTCGTCCTCCTCCTCCTCCTCCTCCTCCTCCTCCTCCTCTTGTACCTCGTCCTCCTCCTCCTCCTCCTCCTCCTCTTGTACCTCGTCCTCCTCCTCCTCCTCCTCCTCTTGTACCTCGTCCTCCTCCTCCTCCTCCTCCTCTTCTTGTACCTCGTCCTCCTCCTCCTCCTCTTGTACCTCGTCCTCCTCCTCCTCCTCCTCCTCCTCCTCCTCCTCTTGTACCTCGTCCTCCTCCTCTTGTACCTCGTCCTCCTCCTCCTCCTCCTCTTGTACCTCGTCCTCTTGTACTTCGTCCTCCTCCTCCTCCTCCTCTTGTACCTCGTCCTCTTGTACCTCATCCTCCTCCTGCTCCTCCTCTTGTACCTCGTCCTCCTGCTCCTCCTCTTGTACCTCGTCCTCCTCCTCCTCCTCTTGTACCTCGTCCTCCTCCTCCTCCTCCTCTTGTACCTCGTCCTCCTCCTCCTCTTGTACCTCGTCCTCCTCTTGTACCTCGTCCTCCTCTTGTACCTCGTCCTCCTCCTCCTCCTCCTCCTCCTCTTGTACCTCGTCCTCCTCCTCCTCCTCCTCCTCCTCCTCTTGTACCTTGTCCTCCTCCTCCTCCTCCTCCTCCTCCTCTTGTACCTCGTCCTCCTCCTCCTCCTCCTCCTCCTCTTGTACCTCGTCCTCCTCCTCCTCCTCCTCCTCCTCCTCTTGTACCTCCTCCTCCTCCTCCTCCTCCTCCTCCTCTTGTACCTCGTCCTCCTCCTCCTCCTCTTGTACCTCGTCCTCCTCCTCCTCCTCCTGTACCTCGTCCTCCTCCTCCTCCTCCTCCTCTTGTACCTCCTCCTCCTCCTCCTCCTCCTCCTCTTGTACCTCGTCCTCCTCCTCCTCCTCCTCCTCCTCTTGTACCTCGTCCTCCTCCTCCTCTTGTACCTCGTCCTCCTCCTCCTCCTCCTCCTCCTCCTCTTGTACCTCGTCCTCCTCCTCCTCCTCCTCCTCTTGTACCTCGTCCTCCTCCTCCTCCTCCTCCTCCTCTTCCTCTTGTACCTCGTCCTCCTCCTCCTCCTCCTCCTCCTCTTGTACCTCGTCCTCCTCCTCCTCCTCCTCCTCCTCTTGTACCTCGTCCTCCTCCTCCTCCTCCTCCTCTTGTACCTCGTCCTCCTCCTCCTCCTCCTCCTCCTCCTCCTCTTGTACCTCCTCCTCCTCCTCCTCCTCCTCCTCCTCTTGTACCTCCTCCTCCTCCTCTTGTACCTCCTCCTCCTCCTCCTCCTCCTCCTCCTCCTCCTCCTCCTCTTGTACCTCCTCCTCCTCTTTTACCTCGTCCTCCTCCTCGTCCTCCTCCTCCTCCTCCTCCTCCTCCTCTTGTACCTCGTCCTCCTCCTCCTCCTCCTCCTCCTCCTCCTCGTCCTCCTCCTCCTCTTGTACCTCGTCCTCCTCCTCTTGTACCTCGTCGTCCTCCTCCTCCTCCTCCTCTTGTACCTCGTCGTCCTCCTCCTCCTCCTCCTCTTGTACCTCGTCGTCCTCCTCCTCCTCCTCCTCTTGTACCTCGTCGTCCTCCTCCTCCTCCTCCTCTTGCACCTCGTCGTCCTCCTCCTCCTCTTGCACCTCGTCGTCCTCCTCCTCCTCTTGCACCTCGTCGTCCTCCTCCTCCTCCTCCTCCTCCTCTTGCACCTCGTCGTCCTCCTCCTCCTCCTCCTCCTCTTGCACCTCGTCGTCCTCCTCCTCCTCCTCCTCTTGCACCTCGTCCTCCTCCTCCTCCTCCTCTTGTACCTCGTCGTCCTCCTCCTCCTCCTCCTCTTGTACCTCGTCGTCCTCCTCCTCCTCCTCCTCTTGTACCTCGTCGTCCTCCTCCTCCTCCTCCTCTTGCACCTCGTCGTCCTCCTCCTCCTCTTGCACCTCGTCGTCCTCCTCCTCCTCTTGCACCTCGTCGTCCTCCTCCTCCTCTTGCACCTCGTCGTCCTCCTCCTCCTCCTCCTCCTCCTCTTGCACCTCGTCGTCCTCCTCCTCCTCCTCCTCCTCTTGCACCTCGTCGTCCTCCTCCTCCTCCTCCTCTTGCACCTCGTCCTCCTTCATTCCCCTCACCCTTCAATGCAACTCCAAGCGTCCACCCACGGGGCAAACATTTTCCTATTATCGCAGACCCTTTCTTTTTCTTTTACATTTTATTCCATCACACACTACACTCGCTTGACAGGAAACCTTCCCAGTCTGTCTCTGAGAAAGAAAGACAGAGAGAGAGGTTAAGAAGGTGGAGCAGGTTTGGAGAAAGAAGGCAAGCCAGTGATCTGTGATGTGGCACTAATTGTCGAATCTGTTTAAAACCTGATGTCCTCCCATATCGACTGTTCTTTTGTTGCATTGAGGTTAGCTTACTATTGTTAGCAAGATTAGCTGACAGAAAAAATAATGTAAAGTAGTGAGTAACTGTGGGTTGTTAATGAGTTAGGTACCCAAGTCAATAATGTTGGATTTAAGAACTTTTCAATTCTACAACCAATGCTTAGAATGCATCATGTTCTTATGTAGGGAACTGACTGTAGGTCTACGTCTGCATCATAAGCTTCAGATACATTTTAGTAACTTTTTGTTATCTTCCAAAGAAGATTTATTAATAAAGAAAAAAAAATATCTTCCCCTGGCTTACCTAAACTGTAATTTGTTTATAAACTAATACAAACCTTCGTCCTTTAATAGGAGATTGAATCAAGCGCAGCCGTAACTCGGTTGATAAAAACATATAATGAGGTGTTAGCAGTAGCTATTAGTTAGTGGCTGGGAGCTTGGAAGCCCCATTCCCTCTACTGGTACAATGAACAATCACTTTGATTCTTTCTGCCCAATAACAGTGCTTTTGAACATTTTCTTTCTTTAACTCTTGGACTTTGTTCCTGTTAATGATGCTGTGCTATGCCTTTGTCCAATCCCCTACGAATTCAAAAAGAAGACAGTATTTGGAGGAACAAGTTCTCCTTCCTGAAAGGATGCGCACACTTGTGTGCAATATGTCTCCGAGCGAGCAGTGGGTTTGGAGTCCAATTTGGAAAACCCTGCCTTGCCAGACATTGTCTATGCTATGTACTCTCACACTAGCACGATTAGAATTGGCAAGCTTGTGTCGCATCTGTGACAGAACTTCACACAAACTTTTAGTGCGCTCTTCTCAATGGGTGATGTTTCCGTACATCCTGAACACGTGATCATGATTACGAGCGTGTGTTTGATAATCCCAAAGCTAGCGATAATAACAGGCATGCTGATGTGAAGTACTTGGCTTGGTGCACAGTGTGCAAGTGCACTAGAATTGTGTGCTCTTCTATTACCTTCCCAAATGAATAGAGGATAGCTGGTAAAAGAAGCGCACTAGAATGCAACCAACGTATGCATTCAGCCTGGGTTATGATTCTTATGCAATGGAGGAAAGCTACTCTTGATTGTGTTTGCACCGATAAGTGCCTTTGGTTAAGGCACGTAGTCAGCTGACTTTGTACATCCTGCTGGTTGGAAGAAAGCTTCGCTGCCACCCTTCCTTTTCCCAATTGAACGATTACTGTAGTTCTTTAAGGCTAATTGCTAGTGAGTTTCATGAAAGTCACTATTACTGTTTCTCTCCATGTGGGAAAGACAGTGTTGTCCAATCCTTCACCAAGGACTAAGAAAGAGACGGTGAGATTATGCGTTACTTTGCTTTCATCTCTGTAGGTTGTGATTACAATCGCGCATCTGTTGGTAACTGCGCATTCTTAGGGAAACTCCATCTCACCCGTTCAAAACTGCCTGCTATCGGCCTCACGCCATCTCGCCTGCTCGTTATCGATCACACCTCTGCTTGCGGTCTCATTTTTATTTTTGCTTATAGCAGGAGTTGCGCCTTACTTTGAGCAGTCACATGCTAGTGCACTCCTATCTATTTGCACACATGTTTGGTCACCGGATGGCATATGAGCTTCTGTTCTCAACATGCTTACACCCCCTTTACTCGTGGGTATACATGGGATGAATAATAGATGCATGCAAGCACCCTAATACTTTGGGCTCTCAGCACAGTCCAATAACTGTTGCTGAACGTAGGGAAAGTACTGTACTCTGGGAACGATTGATTGGGCTTTGCCGTTAAATCCTCACCCGCAGATGCATAGGTGATCAAGATTGCCAAGATTCATCTCCTATGTTGAAAATTACAGGCTGCCATCAATTGAGTTTGTCTATGGTCGATCCTTTTGACAGGACCGAACCAGCTTTGGAGCGTTTTTCATCCAGGCAACCACTTTTGGATCCTGAGTCTTCTGAGGGTGTTGTCTGCTCAGAAGTGATAGGAAATACCTTATTCGCCCTTTTTGAAGGGATCCAAAAGCAGTGAGAGCAAAGACTTCAAGAAGAAGGCCAAGAGATTGGCTGACTCTCCTAGGTCTTCTTGTAGGAGAGATCCTGACTATCCATCTTCCCCTTGTTTGCCACTTAGTAGGTGAAGGAGTTCATCAGCAAAAGGCAGAGTTTCACCTGTTAGGGCTTTCAATTCTCCAAATAGGGAAATTAGAATTTTTTTAATCCCTGACCCTCTTTCGCCGGCTGGGTACAGTGTTCTAATAGGAAGACGAGGAGCAGCCCAATTCTTCTTCAGAGAGGAGCAGGACGGTTGCTGCAACCGGAACAAGTCCAAGGAGACGAAGTCAGTCTTCCTCTCTTCAGGTCCTGCCCCTGATCAGGAGGGTTAACGACTTTGGCAAAGACCCTAGATCGCCGATTAAAGGTAGGAAAGCAAGAATAGACAGACTGTAATGCTTCCCAGGGTTCGAGACAATGACTAGAACTCTCGTGGTCTGAGCGAGCTAGCTAAGAAGTCATTCGACAAGGTCGATATGCAGGTATTGGCTCAGAAGACTCCCTGAAAGCAGCCCAATTTTCTAAAATTCTGCCACTGGTTTTTCCCGAGGTATAGGCACTATTACACAACACAGGACTCTTATCCCTCTGCTTTAGCTGGGCACCCAGTGGTCTCTACCCTGGCTTCATCCATTTTGGCCAAGAAACTAGCTGCTCAACTCATTACTTTATGTTCACAGCTTTGGAGGCCTGTGACATGGAAGCTGCAGCATTGTCTACTCTGCTAGCAGCTTTCTGGTTACATCATTGGTCAGGTACCAAGGGATACTTACGGTAAACTCTGTCTGAGGCAGAAGCTGTGGAATTTTTATGTTGAACAAGCTGACATAAGTCTTTTTATAGTTTATATACGAAATATCTGTTTTGAAGTTGCTACTGTTTCTAAAATATTTTATTTTGTTCATTATTTCTCCTATCTTTTTATTTCCTTATTTCCTTTCCTCACTGGGGTATTTTTCCCTGTTGGAGCCCTTGAGCTTATAGCATCTCGCTTTTCCAACTAGGGTTGTGGCTTAGCTAGTAATAATAATAATAATAATAATAATAATAATCATGATGATGATAACCGATGTTATTACAGATAATCTTAACTAATGCGTATTTTTATTGTTAGTTTGGAAACAGAACAAATGCCTGGTACTGTCAAAAGCTGCCAAAACAAACTATGGTACTTAACATTGGTAAGGGTGAAGTAGCAACGTCAGTCATGTTGAATTAACGACAATCACTTCGAAAAAACACTGGGCAAAACACTTATCAACTTTGCGGTCAAGTCCAAAACAGAAGGATGACCTGGTGAGCGCGAGTGGTAGGTGTCGGTAGGGTAACCCAACTGTATTCTCTAGGGCCTGTCACGGCCCTCCCCCTTTGATGAAGGGATTATCTAAATGGAAGACAGCCTGTGAATAGTGTTTTCAAACGCCCTTGTTAGATATACGACATCAACAAGGTGCTCGCGCGAGGGTTGTAACCTCTGCATTCCATGCTTTTAATTTTCTCTGGTATATTTGGAAGATTTATATCAGAAAAAGTACAAAGAAGGACTTTTTCGCCGGGCGTCACAGGTCTCTCCCCAGAAATAGATTTTTCCTTCGTCAAAATCCCTTTATTCCCCCATCCTTCTAGCTGGAGGAAAGGATGGATGTTAATGTAAACTCAACAATTTATTATTGCCTTGCATTACAGATGGCTTCCCGCAAGGATATAAGGATACATGACCAACTATCATTAGACAATACTTATCCTAGAGCCTAAAATGGTGCTATAGAAAGTGGATTGATGTCCTCACTTTTGGAGTAGAGTGAGAATACCACGCAGAGTGCTTAGACATCCCAGGATTTTGGCCAGCAGTTTGCGACTTCCTCCTCACCTAAGGATAGGTCTCCTATTAGAGGATAAAGGTTTGTGTTCAGGTAGGAACAAATCACAAATTATAAAAGTTTTTATTTTTCCTTACTATACAAACCTGAGTTCTTTACGTTATACTTCCCATACCATCCATCTTGCAAGGTCTAAGCTGCTGCTCTGTGATCTGGCAAGGGGCTGGGGCTTATCCACTACCTGCCAGTAACTGCTGACAACAGAGGAACTCCACTGCCTTTACAATTAGCAATACCAGAAAGCAGAAGAGGGCATGTCTTCGGAGGAGTTGGAGGAAAAGGATCCTTAAAAAAAATGCCAAAGTGGGCTGAGTTTCAGATATGTTGAAAAATTTCATCCAGGTTAGGCAATACTGTAGTCATTTAATCAGTCCATTTTTATAATGGCAATGCATTAATTCATTTCAGAAGTCTCATAAAAGGCAGGAAAAAACAAACCTTGATCAGTTTTTAATGAGAAGACTCCCAAGCAAATCAAAGCTAGTGCCATGAAAGAGATTCAAGTGAGATAATTCCAGAAAGGCAGTTACATGTGTTTAGTTAGATGGGGGACTCCACTTCCAAGGGGTACTTGCTACCACCACCTCGCCACCTAATCAAGCCATCACTGTATTTGATAAAGGTAAAGTGAAGTTGTGTCCTTTTATTATTATTATTATTATTAAATGCTAAGCTACAACCCTAGTTGGAAAAGCAAGATGCTATAAGCCCAGGGGCCCCAACAGGGAAAATAGCTCAGTGAGGAAAGGAAACAAGGAAAAATAAAATATTTTAAGAATAGTAACAACATTTAAATAAATATTTCCTATATAAACAATAAAAACTTCAAAAAAAACAAGAGAAAGAGAAACTAGATACAACAGTGTGCCTGAGTGTACCCTCAAGCAAGAGAACTCTAACCCAAAACAGTGGAAGGCCATGGTACAGAGGCTATAGCACTACCCAAGACTAGAGAACAATGGTTTGATTTTGGAGTGTCCTTCTCCTAGAAGAGCTGCTTACCATAGCTAAAGAGTCTCTTCTACCCTTACCAAGAGGAAAGTAGCCACTGAACAATTACATTGCCGTAGTTAACCCCTTGGGTGAATAAGAATTGTTTAGTAATCTCAGTGTTGTCAGGTGTTTGAGGACTGAGGAGAATCTGTAAAGAATAGGCCAGACTATTCGGTGTCTGTGTAGGCAAAGAGAAAGAACCGTAACCAGAGAGAAGGATCCAATATGGTACTGTCTGGCCAGTCAAAGGACCCCCTAACTCTCTAGCGGTAGTATCTCAACGGGCGGCTGGTGCCCTGGCCAACCTACTATTTACTCATTCATTCTATTGGTAATAACTTTTTATTATTTTGATATGCTCTATGTACTGTGCTGTATTTTATTATTGTAAAAAGTCCATAATAAGTCTCGCTAATAGGGAATTAATTCATTTTATATCCTTATTCTTAGGGGAAAAAAATTCTGTGAAAATACTTTTTTCCTGCAAATTTACCAATTAAAGTTTGCTTTTATGTATTGCTGCATTACCACGAGCACTTAACTTCTGATATCTTGAAAAAGAAACTGAAAAAAACTAAAGATTGGAGTTTCAATATTATTTTTATACTCACATGAGATATCTTATTAGAAGCTACTAGTCAGTGTCTATCGTAGAAATTTAAGATATCCCATTTTCTTTCTCAAACATACTGTAGTCTCCCTTTTTAGCATTGTATTGCCCCTATGCAGCAGCATATGGCAAGAAGGTACACAAATGATGCTAGTTTCAGTTTATTCGTCAGTAGTAAACATGTTGGATGCATCATTTTATCTCCTTGAATCACATTTTAGATTTTTATCAGTGCTAGTTAACTGTAGCTTAATCGGGGATGTCTTCTGGATTTGTTATGCATTTTATGAGTATGATTATAGTAGATGTTCTAGATGTAAGAACTTAGCAGCCCCTCATTGATGAATATGAGTCTTAAGTCTGAAAAAGTTCATGAATAGGACTAAATGTAAAAGGAAAGTAACTTTCATTCAGGGAGCATCTGGAGAAGATTAGTTTAGTAGATTTAGGTAGTGATGGGATGGTACTGCACAAGCTATTTGTGGACCCTGAAGTTTTTAGTGATTTGCTTAATTCCCTGTTTTCACCTTCAAGTGTAAAATTAACTTTCTTCATGCACCTGAAAAGGCCAGCTCTCTTTTGAGCAGTGGTGGTGATCCTAGCCTAACTTACCCTGATCTGAGCCCTAGGCTAACTCCTTATTTGTTCCTACACTAAATACAAACCCTCATTCTTTACTATAGGAGATATTCTAGCACGAGCTGGAAAATACGGCAGAAAACCTTAACAATGTCGTTAACGACCGGGCCGGTAGTTATCCATCTGTTAGGGGTGGGGGACTGCCGGTCGGTAGCTGCTGAATACCTTCAATCGAATTCTAGCCGTCGCAGTGGTAACACCGCTGTGCCTGCTTTTGTTTGACTGGCAGACTAGCCTTTCTTTAGTGTGTTTTTGATTAACTTTTTCTTTTTCTTTTCTTTATTAGATGTGATGTCCTATATTATGAGGAAGTGTCCCGGGATTCCCCCGAAATCTTGTGGCACTTTCATGTCACCACCGGAGGTGGATCCTCATTCCCTATGCCCTTCGTGCAGAGGTCATAGGTGTTCTGAAGGCTCCCCCTGCCAAGTATGTAGAGAATGGTCGCCCTCTCTGTGGGATAAGTTTGTGAAGAGGAAGAAGAAGAAATCCAAGAAGGATTCGTTACCTCCAGGTTTGCCGTCGAAAGGTAAGGAGTCTCGGGCCTCTTCTTCGGCCTCTCGATCTCTCCCTTCAGACTCTTCCTTGCCTCCTTCCTCCGGGGGGAAGTCAAGGAAGAGCGGCACCATTGACTTAACCCCCATTCCCCCTGGTCAGGCGGATCACGTTGCCCCTCCCAGTGGGACAATTTCTTCCACCATCAGGAATAACTCTATTACCGCTTCTATTCCAGATCACGTACGAGCGGTATGGCCTGCCCTTGGGCTTCCTGGTTCTCCTTCGGTGGAAGTGTGGAACCAGTTCCTCGCGGGCACAGTCTTACCTCAGGTCCCTTCTGTTTTGGAACCTTCGGGAGTTCCGGACCTCGCCTACATCCCGTCAACCCAGTCGGCGGCCGCTGAAGTGACAGCAGATGTTGTAACTTCAGCTCCCGTGACGCCTACTTCGCTTCTTGCTTGCGCTTCTATGAAACCACAACGTCGCAAGGTCGATCATCACTATACCTCCTCCTCCTCCTCCTCCTCCTCCTCCTCCTCCTCCTCCTCCTCCTCCTCCTCCTCCTCCTCCTCCTCCTCCTCCTCCTCCTCCTCATCGTCTTCGTCCGCCTCGGAGGCTAGGAGGGAGAGAGAGAAGAGGAAAAGGAGAGCTCGCTCTCCTTCGCCCAGACGTTCTCGTCGGAGAGAGAGGGGACCTAGGGAGAGACGTCATCGTTCTCGCTCTTCCTCGCCTTCTATCTCTTCACGAAATGTCTCGCCGAGAGATGATAAGTGCTCACGTCATAAACATAAGAGTGCATCCTCGCGTCATCGTTCTGCCTCGCTATCGTCTTCCTCTCACGAGGGATCATTTAGGCTCTGTAAGAAGAAGAGCTCTACGATATGTTCTCGCTCTTCGTCACGAGAGAGTTCTCCTAAGCATAATAAGCGCTCCCGTTGGAGCGATTTTTCATCTAATCGCGCCCAGAGCGCGACCAAGGAAAGAGAGCCCTCTGAGCGCGATCCCTCTCCTTCACATATTAACTAGAGGAGCTCAGATTGCTCTAGGGAGGGGAGAAAGAGCACTTCTTCTCGCCGTCGCTTTGTATCAACAGAAAGAGAGCGCTCCCGTCCTTCAACCTCCCGATCGCGCAAGTCTCCGGACATATCCGCACGGGGTCATTCACCTCGCCCTCGTGTTTCAGACAGAACAGCTCCGGTTCCCGTACTTCCTAACGAGTTCCAGAATATGAGCCTCACGAGAACCTCGGAAGAAGACGCAGGGGTTCAACCCATCTTCTCCTCGATTGAAAACAGAGGAAAAAGGCCAGACCGCCGATCAATGCAACCTCTTACTGAGACAGTTCCGTTAATTCGGTCGCCTACGCCTAGACCATCGACTTCCGGGCAAGATCAGTCGCGCGCGGCGCCATTAGCCAGCGCTCGGCCTTCCCTTGGAATAACGGCAATGGAGTATTCTACTTCGCCGTTACCTCCATACACTCGGGCTTCTATCACCATCCCTCGCGAGGAATTAGCGCGACCGGAAGATTCCTCGGAAGAACAACCATCAAAAGATTTAGTCCTTTCTGAGGGCTCTAAGAACGACGTGTAATATCTCAGGCCTCGGGGATTTACATCTGTCACCTCGACATACCGACGCTCCAGCTTTAGGCAGACTATGTCGTCCTCCACCTAACCCTAAGACCAGAATTGAACTTCCCTGGTCTATTCACACTGCAGGCCGTCTGAGGAAGGTCTCGCAGGTGGTCTCGGGGGAAACGGGTTCCTTGAAGTCTCAAGGATCCCATAAACTAATGCAATTTTCATTTTCGAGGCAAAAGCGTTTTTACAAGGCCAGAGATGCCAACCCTTCTCCTCTGACCCTGGATACCCTCACAGCAAGGCTCATACCTAGCTGCTCTGCAGAGAGACTCTCTTCTCTCCCAGTCTCCTTCACCGCCACTGAAGCCTCGGCAATGGAAGCAGCGTCAGTGTCCCTTCTGGAGGCATTATCTGGTTTGACACTTGGTCAGGCACAGTCGGCTACCTAGCGAGTCACGAAGACCTATCAAACCAAAACTCCATGCAGTCCCTGCAGGAAGTCCTAGCTGCTGGGGCCAAAACAATGGACTTCCTAACTGCTACGACTGCAACCATGTGGGGCAACTGGATTCTAAAAAGGAGGGAATCAGTAGTTTCCAGACTTCATAGGAACATCGGTAAGACTAAGAAGTCAGATTTGAGAAACTCTGATCTTCTGCAACCTCTCCTCTTTTCTAAACAGGCTGTTTCCTCTGCCTTAGATACTTGGAGGAAAGAGACGCAGGACACCGCAATGCAAAAGGGTGCTTCCCTTCGCACAATGCAACAGCAACCAACTCCACAACCCAAAACCACAACCGCAACTCCACTCCCAGCCAAGAGCCTCAGCCGCTCCTGTGGGCAGAGGAAAGTCGGCTCCTCCTAAGGCTAAAGGCAGAGGGAGGAACCCTAGACAGAAATAGGGTCACGGCTCCCCCCTCACAGTTGGAGGAGGTGGAAGGCTATGGGGGCCATGCAATGGACCATCAAGGTGCTTCGTTAGGGGTACCGCATCCCCTTCATAGACTCTCCTCCTCCTCTAATTCCTCCCCCGATCTCGTCCTCCCAGATCCCTCGGGATCCAGGGAAACAGCAAGCCGTAGCTCGGGAGATCCAGAGCATGCTTCTAAAAGGCGCCATTTAAGAGGTCTCCAATGCCTCCCCGGGGTTTTTCAGTCTCCTCTTTCTGGTAGAGAAAGCCTCGGGAGGTTGGAGACCAGTAATCGATCTCTCGACCTTGAGCCTGTTTGTGAAGCAAACTCCATTCAAAATGGAGATAGCAGCCTCCGTGACCCAAGCGATGCGTTCAGGAGACTTTATGGCATTGGTGGACTTAAAAGATGCATATTTCCAAGTGCCGATCCATCGCACATCTCAGAAATTCCTGCGCTTTCTTGTTCAGGGTCGAATCTTCGAGTTCAAAGTCCTATGCTTCGGCCTCTCGACCGCCCCACAGGTCTTTACGAAGGTTTTCGAACTAGTATCTTCGTGGGCTCACAAACACGGAATACGTCTGCTAAGATACCTGGACGATTGGCTACTCCTGGCCTCGTCCAGGGGGCTAGCTCTGGATCACCTGAGAAGACTTCTAGACCTTTGCAAGGACCTGGGGATCCTTGTAAATGCAGAGAAGTCTTGCTTGACTCTAACCCAAGTCTTAAACTATCTGGGTATATCCATTAACCTCAACCAAGTTATTAAGAAGAAAACCTGCAGTGATAGGAACCAATGAGGGTACCGGTCTACTGGCAGCTGAACCTCTCACCAATATTTCTCTTTTTGTGTCTAGGTTAAGCCCTCTTGTAAATGAAGATGAATTGAAAATCCATGTCATAAATGTATCTGGTAAAAATTTAGTTCAATGTCAGAAACTCCAAGCAAAACATGACAATTATGTTTCCTTTAAAATATCAATCGAGAGCATTGAAAAGTGTAAAGTAACTAACCTTTTCCAGTCTGTTAATTGGCCAAAAGGCGTAATGGTAAGGAAATGGTACGAAAAAAGAAATTAATCATGGCTTCAATTAATATAGCAACTTTTAACTGTAGATCTGTCAGGAAAAATGTCCACGTTGTAAAGAATTTATGTAATAACTATAAGATAATAGCATTGCAAGAAACATTTTTGCCACAACAGGAGAGTAACTTTTTAAACAATATTGATATTAACTTTGATTCCATATCGTCGTCACCAGTAGACCTAAGTCAAGCTCTGGTGAGAGGAAGGCCATATGGGGGACTAGCTTTTTTAGTTCATGAGGAGATCTCTCCGTATGTCAGGAAAATACCCACAAGAGATGAACGCTTTTTATGTATAGATATTAGTCTTGGTGGTAGTACGATAAGGGTTATCAATTTTTATATGCCCTATTATAACGGTTCTAATACTGAGGAATACTTAAATAAATTAGGGAAAATTAAATGTCTATTTGAAGAACATCAGAATGATCATGTTATTGCTGTGGGGGATTTTAACGCTCACATTTCATCCGAATTTGGTGCAGAATTATTTGGGTGGTGTGATGAATACGACTGCTGTGCAGCCGACATCACCTCATTACCACATGATACCCATACGTGGGTAAGCGATACTACGGGTCACACGAGGTGGCTGGACCATGTCGTGTGCCCTGACTCCCTCTTGAGTGCACTTCGATGTTTTAAGGTTTTTTACGAGGAGATAGGCTCAGACCATAAGCCTCTGGGTTTTAAACTTTGTGTACAAGATTTTTCAGCATACAGAGTAGCAGGGACCAATAATCGGAGAATAACTTACGAGGTTAGAAATAATGATGAATATAAAGTTCGAAGCGAGAAGACACTAAAAGAAATAGAGCTTCCAGTTGAGGCAATTGTCTGTAGAACAAGGGGATGCAGAGACAGAAACCATGTATTTCTAATTGAAACATTTGCTGTCGATCTTGTTGATGCATTGATTAAGAGTGGGGATACAAAAAATACCGGAAAGGTATATAAAAGTCATGGAATACCAGGCTGGAATGAAAACGTCAAATTACACCACGTTACAGCCAGACAAAAGTATTTATTATGGAAGGAAATGGGAATGCCGAGATCGGGTGTGCAATACGATGAGATGGTCCTGTCTAAACGAAATTTTAAAAAGGCACTCAAAGTCTGCAAGAAGACGGTAAACAAAACAACAAAGGAAAAAATCGCTAGAGATATGAGCAGGAGAAATCCTTGGAAAACAATAAACAAAATAAGAAAGAAAACTACTAAACTACCGGTTAGTATTGATGGAATAAGGGGAGAGTCAAACATAGCAGAAGGTTGGAAGAATCATTATGCTCATATTATGGAAGGCACGAACCATCCAAAAATGTCTTTATCGATGGAAAATGAAGATGAAGAAAGCACCATACCAATTGTTTCCGTTAGAGACGTTCAAGATGCTTTAAAATCCCTTTCGTTAAATAGTGCCCCGGGCCTTGATGGAATCACAGGGAATCACTTACGATATGCCCATCCAACTCTTTATGTGCATCTGTCACTTTTGTTCACTTGTTTGTGTAGACATCACTTCGTATCAAAAAATCTGACTGAAATAAAAATTCTGAATTTAGTTAAAGATCACCATAAGTCTCTCTCTGATAAGAATAACTATCGTCCAATAGCCCTTGCCTCTATTATTTCTAAGCTATTTGAATGCATCATCCTACAAAGATGCAAAGACTTGTTAACAACTTCCGATAATCAATTTGCTTATAAAACTAAACACAGCACTGATATGGCCCTTTTTCTTTTTAAACAAACATGCCAGTTTTATAGGTAAAAAAACACACCAGTTTTTGTATGCGCAATGGATATGTCCAAGGCTTTCGATAAAGTGTGTCATGAAAGATTATTTCAAATTTTAAAGAGAAGACATGTGCCATTTTACATTATAGCACTGCTGCAGTACTGGTACAAAACTCAGGACTTTAGAGTAATGTGGGGTAATAGTCTTTCCTCTCCTTTTAAACCCAGTTGTGGTATTAGACAGGGTAGTGTTCTATCAGCACTTCTGTTTGCCGTATATGTGGATGATTTAAGTACAAAGGTCCTCAGCAGGGAAGGTGGTTGCACAGTGGGAGAGGTCAAGGTGAATCATATCTTTTATGCAGATGATATAATACTTTTAGCCCCATCTTTAAAAGCGTTGCAAATACTCATAGATAAAAGTATGGAATATTTGAAGTACCATTATCTTGAAGCCAATCCTGACAAGACCAAAGTTCTTGTAATAAAACCCTGTAATTTTATATCATTTAGTGAACCGTCACTCTATATTATTGACGTCAGGTTGGAAGTCGTTAAGTCATGTAAATATCTTGGCATGAATATTAATGACAATCTAAAGGACGATGACCATATTGCATCACTCTATCGAGGGCAATGCTTGCGAGGCAATATGTTGCTAAGGAACTTTCATATGTGCAATGATGAGGCAAAAGTACATTTGTTCAGATCTTTCTGTACTTCCCTGTATTGTATGCCTCTGGCAATGAAATGTAAAAAGGAAACCCTACGAAAACTTAAAATATGTTACAATGACTCTTTTAGGTACCTGATGGGAATAGAAAGGTTTTCGAGAGTAAGTGGACACTTTGTTTCTTTAGGAATACCAACATTTGATGAATTAGTGAGAAAATGTACTGTAAGTTTGTTTCAGAGAGCAAAGAGTTCAAAAAACCACTTAATTTGTGCAATTTTTAACAGTGATAGTTTTAAAAAATCATTAGTTTTTAAAGAGTGGTCTAAACACATTTTCTGTGTTTAGACCTTTTGTTTTACTCCTAATATATTTGTATATAACTATTAATTTTATTGTAATATTTTGTATATGGCTCTACAGCTGAAATAAAGAATTTGAATTTGAATTTGAATTTGAATTAACACCCAGGTAGGGAGGGTGTTCCCTTTCGGAAGACAGACTTCGGAGACTGGATCAATCCATCGCCCATCTCTTGTCTCCACTACCGCCTACAGCCAAGTCGTGACAGAGTCATCTGGGCCATCTTTCCTCCCTGGAAAAGCTAGTTCCAGGCGGAAGATCGAGAATGAGATGTCTCCAAAGATCGACCCCCCAGATGCTGAAGCCTTGATGAGGATGGGGGGCTTAGGGATCAGCAGCTGGGGTCTAATGAACAGTGGGAACTACTTCCCACTGGACCTCGGTGCCCAGCTGTTGATCCAACTAAATCAGTCAGCACTTTTTCTTTTACTTTTGGTTATTTCTTTTTTCTCCCATCTCTTCCTTTTGGGCTCGATATTGTTGACGACTTTGGCATGTTCGATTATACTTTGGATGCTGCTTTGGATTTGACACAGTGTGGGATGGACGGCATTCCATCTCAACCTGTGCCAATTTAGACGCCATCACCCTCTGGTAGACCACATTGGGTGCAAACCAAGTCTGTTAAGAGTCGGGCTCCAGTGATCCGGTTTTAAGTCGCCCATATTTGCGGGTAATGGGTGACGCCAGGCATTGGAGTCGACGGTGGGAGGGGCTAACTACCCCCACTGACCAGTGTACGCCCACCTAAAGAGAGGCAGCCCCTCTCTAATAGAGGACTGGTCCCCGCTGAAGCCTCTTCTCGTGTTGGGCCACATGGAATAGGAGGACTGACATCCTCCAATAAGAGGTGGATAACCCGGCTTGCTCATAACAAAAAAACCCACTACCGCCTACAGCCAAGTCGTGACAGAGTCATCTGGGCCATCTTTCCTCCCTGGAAAAGCTTGTTCCAGGCGGAAGATCGAGAATGAGATGTCTCCAAAGATCGACCCCCCAGATGCTGAAGCCTTGATGAGGATGGGGGGCTTAGGGATCAGCAGCTGGGGTCTAATGAACAGTGGGAACTACTTCCCACTGGACCTCGGTGCCCAGCTGTTGATCCAACTAAATCAGTCAGCACTTTTTCTTTTACTTTTGGTTATTTCTTTTTTCTCCCATCTCTTCCTTTTGGGCTCGATATTGTTGACGACTTTGGCATGTTCGATTATACTTTGGATGCTGCTTTGGATTTGACACAGTGTGGGATGGACGGCATTCCATCTCAACCTGTGACAATTTAGACGCCATCACCCTCTGGTAGACCCCATTGGGTGCAAACCAAGTCTGTTAAGAGTCGGGCTCCAGTGATCCGGTTTTAAGTCGCCCATATTTGCGGGTAATGGGTGACGCCAGGCATTGGAGTCGACGGTGGGAGGGGCTAACTACCCCCACTGACCAGTGTACGCCCACCTAAAGAGAGGCAGCCCCTCTCTAATAGAGGACTGGTCCCCGCTGAAGCCTCTTCTCGTGTTGGGCCACATGGAATAGGAGGACTGACATCCTCCAATAAGAGGTGGATAACCCGGCTTGCTCATAACAAAAAAACCCACTACCGCCTACAGCCAAGTCGTGACAGAGTCATCTGGGCCATCTTTCCTCCCTGGAAAAGCTAGTTCCAGGCGGAAGATCGAGAATGAGATGTCTCCAAAGATCGACCCCCCAGATGCTGAAGCCTTGATGAGGATGGGGGGCTTAGGGATCAGCAGCTGGGGTCTAATGAACAGTGGGAACTACTTCCCACTGGACCTCGGTGCCCAGCTGTTGATCCAACTAAATCAGTCAGCACTTTTTCTTTTACTTTTGGTTATTTCTTTTTTCTCCCATCTCTTCCTTTTGGGCTCGATATTGTTGACGACTTTGGCATGTTCGATTATACTTTGGATGCTGCTTTGGATTTGACACAGTGTGGGATGGACGGCATTCCATCTCAACCTGTGCCAATTTAGACGCCATCACCCTCTGGTAGACCCCATTGGGTGCAAACCAAGTCTGTTAAGAGTCGGGCTCCAGTGATCCGGTTTTAAGTCGCCCATATTTGCGGGTAATGGGTGACGCCAGGCATTGGAGTCGACGGTGGGAGGGGCTAACTACCCCCACTGACCAGTGTACGCCCACCTAAAGAGAGGCAGCCCCTCTCTAATAGAGGACTGGTCCCCGCTGAAGCCTCTTCTCGTGTTGGGCCACATGGAATAGGAGGACTGACATCCTCCAATAAGAGGTGGATAACCCGGCTTGCTCATAACAAAAAAACCCACTACCGCCTACAGCCAAGTCGTGACAGAGTCATCTGGGCCATCTTTCCTCCCTGGAAAAGCTAGTTCCAGGCGGAAGATCGAGAATGAGATGTCTCCAAAGATCGACCCCCCAGATGCTGAAGCCTTGATGAGGATGGGGGGCTTAGGGATCAGCAGCTGGGGTCTAATGAACAGTGGGAACTACTTCCCACTGGACCTCGGTGCCCAGCTGTTGATCCAACTAAATCAGTCAGCACTTTTTCTTTTACTTTTGGTTATTTCTTTTTTCTCCCATCTCTTCCTTTTGGGCTCGATATTGTTGACGACTTTGGCATGTTCGATTATACTTTGGATGCTGCTTTGGATTTGACACAGTGTGGGATGGACGGCATTCCATCTCAACCTGTGCCAATTTAGACGCCATCACCCTCTGGTAGACCCCATTGGGTGCAAACCAAGTCTGTTAAGAGTCGGGCTCCAGTGATCCGGTTTTAAGTCGCCCATATTTGCGGGTAATGGGTGACGCCAGGCATTGGAGTCGACGGTGGGAGGGGCTAACTACCCCCACTGACCAGTGTACGCCCACCTAAAGAGAGGCAGCCCCTCTCTAATAGAGGACTGGTCCCCGCTGAAGCCTCTTCTCGTGTTGGGCCACATGGAATAGGAGGACTGACATCCTCCAATAAGAGGTGGATAACCCGGCTTGCTCATAACAAAAAACCCACCCCTCTGTTGACGACCTGGAAAGTACAAACATGGACCTCGGCACAGACAGCTCCAACTCGGGTTCTAACATAGTAACGTTGGAATCTTATATTCGTTATGGAAATAATGATAAGAAAACACTAGAGAAGAAGAGAGTGAGTGTGAGAAATGCTGATAGTACCCAAAGATATAGAAAAATAGTAGTATTACCTGGTCACTATGAAGTAGTGAATTATGAAAATTTTTTTATCTTAGAATTTGAAAACGGAAGAAATGAGCGTTTAAATGTTTTCAAAGCTAACAGAGAAATAGCCAATTTATGTGGAGGGCAGCCAAAAATTTTACCCCAAGGAAATGGAAGTCTCTTGATAGAGACACTATCCGCATTACAAGGTGAAAGGCTAAAAACACTGACAACATTGGATGGTCATTGTGTAAAATTAATTTCGCACCCTACTTTCAACCAGAGTAGAGGTGTGATATATGCTCCAGAATTACTAGATAAAGAGGAAAAAGAAATTGAAGATGAACTGAAAAGTCAAGGAGTAGTTAAAGTAGTCAGAATGAGAAAGAGAGTTGGAGAACAACATATTCCTCTTGCTACTTTGATTATAACATTTGATCAATGTAGATTACCAAATGTTATTAAGGCTGGTTGGCTATCGTTGAAGGTGAAACCTTATATCTCTTCACCATTGCGATGTTATCATTGCCAAATGTATGGCCATTTAAGCCAGAAATGCAAAGAAAAAGTAAATAATAAGCCTGCTGTTTGTGCCAACTGTGGAAAATGTAGCCTTGGAATATGCAGAGAAAACCCTAATTGCATACACTGTGGGGAGGCACACCCAGCTATATCTAAAAGTTGCATTAAGTTTATTTTTGAAAAAGAAATTCAGGCCATTAGCACCATGGAAAGGGTTACTTTTAAAGAGGCTCGTAAAAGAGCTCTTGAAAAGCAGATAAGACCAGGGCAACCTTTTTCAATGGTTCTGAAGAAAAACTTGCCAAACCACACTGACAAAAATTATATCTCTACTTCTAATATGAAGAAACAAATGAAAGTAGTTAAAGAGGTTGAAAGTCCCATCGAAAATCTATGTCCAGAAATTGTAGAAAAATCAAAACAGATACTTAAAGATCTGAAAGTTATTCAAAAGCCAACTACTCTAAATAATAGTACAAACCTCTCTCAGGCCGTGTCCTTGCCTGATCTGATGGAGGTTCCACTTGAAACTAATTTACCTTGTGAACCTGTAGTGGGGAAGGTGCAAAAACCTGACAGATCACAACCTTTTAATCGAAAAAGAGAGAGACCTCCATCTCTCTCGCCTCCTACCATAAGAAACATTAAAGTCACGACTTCAAATAAATATGATATCTTGTCTGCTGATGTTTCTGATCAACTAGAAGGCAAATTGAACCAATCAGAAATTCAAGTTGAGGTCCACCATCCTCCTCAACAATTAGATCAAAAGGACATAAAGAAAAAGAACAACACAAAACCCACTATATCAAGATCCTCTCTAGAGATGCCACCGGGAAATATTGTTAGATCAAATATTGCCAATGGGAAGACTTCATCTAAGGTGTCTTCCAAAAAATAAATCATAGTTTTTCCTCCATCCTGCAATGGAATTGCCAGGGTTTAAGGGCGAAATATGAAGAACTCAAGCTCCTCATACGTAAACACTCCCCTATAACTGTATGTCTACAAGAAAGCAAGCTCGATGCTAATACTCCTTGTCCTCGAGAGTATGTTAGGTATAGAACACCATATGATCAACGAGCAGGGAGCCATGGGGAAAGTCTTATATACGTTCGTCGAGATGTTCCCCATATATCTTTGTCCATCTGTACCCCTCTGCAGGCAGTGGTTGTACAGATTGATATAGGGAGAAAATACACAATCTGTTCTCTTTACTTGCCTCCAAATGTTAACATCTCGTATGATAATATAGTAGAGGTGATTAAACAACTCCCACAACCTTTTCTCTTACTAGGAGATTTTAATAGTAGACATCCTTTATGGGGTGATGTTTTGGCAAACGCAAGAGGTAATATTATATCATCAATTTTGGAGAATGAAGATGTCGGGCTCCTTAATACAGGAGACCCCACACATTTTCATGTACAGACAGGTACCTTGTCCTGCATTGACCTATCAGTTGCCAGCTCTAACTGTCTTCTCGATTTTGATTGGAGAACATTAGATGATTGGCATACTAGTGATCATGCACCAATCATTATAAACACCAACAATGGTCCACCTTTACAAAGATCGCCTCGATGGAATCTTGATAAGGCGGACTGGAATAGATTTCGGGAGTTAAGTGAAATTGAAGGAACTGCAGAGCAGTTTGAAAGTGTTGATGAGGCCATAGACTTACTTAATGGAACTCTTCACACAGCAGGAGTGAATTCCATTCCCAAAACAACAGGGATATTCAGACGACGACCAGTCCCCTGGTGGTCATCAGAACTAACTGCCCTGCACAGATCCACAAGGAAGTCTTTAACGCGATTGCGCATGCGCCGTTCTGAGGAGAATTTAGTCATATACAAGAAATGTAGAGCACAGTTCCGCCGTGCCATGAAAGAAGCTAGGCGCCAGTCTTGGATGTCATTTGTTTCCTCCATTAACAGTAGAACACCAACATCATCTGTGTGGAGGAAAGTCAAAAAGATAGCAGGCAAATTCACCCCAAACCCACCACCAGTGTTAAAGATAAATGGCCAGTATATGACTGGAGCAACCGAAGTTAGCAATGCCCTGGCTGACCATTTTTCAAATGTATTGTGCAAGTGTGAAGCAGCTCCTGGTCACCAGTATAGGAGCATTGAAGAAAAGAAAGTTTTAAACTTCGCAACAAGAAAGCAAGAGTCATACAATTCTCCTTTTACTGAAAGAGAATTTGATTCTGCTCTTGCTACGTGTAAGGATACAGCCCCTGGACCCGATGGAATTCCATATGCAATGATTAAACATGTACCTTTTAATACAAAGTTATTTATTTTAAGCATTTTTAATAGAATATGGCAAGTTTTTAGCAGCAAACTACCGACCTTTTGCATTGACATCTTGTTTATGTAAAATCATGGAGAAGATGGTCAATGCAAGACTGATTTGGTACCTTGAAAAGAAGAATATTTTATCACCCATTCAATGTGGATTCAGGAAAATGCACTCGACGACTGATGTGCTGATACAACTTGAGTCCTCCATTTGTGAAGCCTTTGCTTCCAAGCACCACCATGTGACAGTCTTTTTTGATCTTGAAAAGGCATATGATACCACATGGAGATACGGTATACTTGAAAGAATCCATGAGTGCGGATTGAGAGGAGAGCTACCACTATTCATCCAGTCATTTCTTTCACATAGTTTTCCAAGTGAGAGTTGGGGAAGCTCTATCACAGAGTAAATGCCAGGAAGGAGGAGTTCCTCAGGGGAGTGTGCTGAGTGTAACCCTTTTTGCACTAGCAATTAATGGGATATCCTTAGTCATTCCTCGGGATGTTCTCGCAACATAATTTGTGGATGATCTCCCCATATCATTTGCTGGGGCCAATGGCAATGGTTGAGAGAAAAATCCAATTCTCTATTGATAAAATTATCCATTGGGCCGATATGAATGGATTTAAGTTCTCGACAAGTAAAACTACAATTGTCCATTTCTGTCGTATACGGGGAGTACATCCAGACCCGGATATATACATCAAAGGTCAACGGATCCCATGTGCAAGTGAAGCTAAATTTTTAGGGTTGATATTTGATTGTAGGCTTACATGGGTTTCTCACTTAAAAGCATTAAAAGTTAAATGTGTTGAAGCTATGAATCTTTTAAAAGTATTGTCCCATACATCATGGGGGAAGACCGCAATACAATTTTAAAATTATACAAGGCCTTGATATTTTCCAAAATTAGTTATGGATGCGAAATATACTCCTCAGCAACCCCAAGCTGGTTAAAAATATTAGATTCAATACATCATGCTAGCATTAGATTGTCCACAGGAGCCTTTATAGAACTTCGCCTATCACAAGTCTCCTTGTTGATGCTGGGGAGTTGCCTCTAGACCTTTACCGAATGTCCTCTATTATTCGGTATTGGTTTAGATTGCAAAGACTCCCTAATTCTTCTGCCTTTCAGACTGCAAGCCTTGTAAGACACTCAACCTACTTTGAGCTGCACCCAAAATCTCCTCAACCTTTTGGGTTTCGGGTGAAACAATTATTAAACAATCTGGATTTAATTAGAATTAATGTGCTTCCATTCAAGGTATCATCAACGCCTCCATGGAAATTACCTGACATATCTTTTTGTAAATACTTTATTGGAGTTAAGAAGAATATGACTGAGTTAGAATCCAGGTCTTTTTTTATGGAACATGCCAAAGAACATAGGGGATCGACTTTTTTATATACTGATGGCTCCAAATCTGATGCTGGCGTTGGATTTGGAGTACATAGTAATGATTTTAATTGTAGAGGTGCACTTCCTCTAACAGCTTCCATATTTACTGCCGAACTGTATGGCATACTAACCGCTATTGAGAAAATAGCTTTGGAAAAGGAGGGTAATTTTACCATTTTTAGTGATGCAAGGAGTGTTTTTTAATCTTTACAAGTTTTTAATTCTAGTAACCCTCTAGTTTTAAAGATTTTAGAATGGCTTTTTATTATTGGACGGAGAGGTATAACAGTTCGATTTTGTTGGGTTCCAGCACATGTAGGTGTGTCTGGGAATGAGAAGGCCGATTTACTGGCGAAGAATGCGGCATCCGAGTTGCTACCAAGGAGGCATCCCATTCCCTGTAATGATATCCTACCTTACATCAAGAAATTGGTTTGTAATAAATGGCAACAGCACTGGGATAGTCAAGATGGCAATAAAATGAGGGAAGTAACAAATATCATATCACCTTGGAGGTATAACATGATACCCCGAAAATGGGAGAAGACACTTTGTCGCCTTCGAATTGGTCACACACGGTTGACACACGAGTTTCTGCTGAAGGGCCAACACCAACCGTATTGCGAGGACTGTTTAGTACCTTTAACAGTGAGGCATTTGTTGACTGAATGCCCTAATTTTACTAACTTAAGAAATAGATATCTGTTTGAGGCTCGAGGTGAGGATGGCAGGTTCATCCTTGCCAAGATTCTTGGACATGGTGTGTCCTACTATGCGAGTGGAATTTTTAGATTTATTTCAGAAGCAAGTCTTCTGAAAACTATTTAACTATTGTAATGACATCTTAACTTTTATGGTTATAATTGAATTCTTTTATTTTTCATATATAATAAATGCTATGGGCGTCAATGACCTTAGATGTCAGGATGCCAGAAAACTTTCAATCAATCAATCAATCAATCCAAAGATCGATTCCCCATTCTTGTCAGTGGAGGTTCCAGCTCTGGTGTTACAAGATCTTCATTGGTGGTCAACCAGAGAGACTACCCTAAAAGGGCATTCCCCTCCTAAGCCCCAGTCCGAAGTTAAAACTCTTTTTGGATGCATCGCTACGGGACTGGGGTTCCCACCTAGGCCCGAAATTAGCATCAGTAGTTTGGTTTCCGATAGAGCAAACTCTCCACATATATCACCTGGAATTATTAGCAGCCTGGAAAGGCCTAAAATTCTTTTTTAAAGATCTACAAGGACGAGAGGTGGTGCCGATGAGCGACAACTCAACAGCCGTCTCGTACATCAACAAACAAGGGGGTACTCTGGCAAGAGACCTCTGTCTGCTAGCGGTCCAGATTTGCCAGTGGGCGGAAGGTCACAACATTTCTCTCACAGCCAGGTTTATTCCGGGCCGGAGAAACATCGTGGGGGATCAACTGAGCAGGCATCACCAAGTGTTGAGTGGCGAATGGTCTTAGGATCCTCGAGTAGCGAAGACAGTAATAGCTTTGTGGGGTTTCCCCACAATAGACCTGTTCGCCACTTCTCTGAATGCGAAACTTCCCCTCTACGGGTCCCCCAGTTCCAGACCATCAGGCAGCGATCCAGGACGCCCTTCAACATTCCTGGGACAACCTGGACGCATATGCCTTTCCACCCTTTTGCCTGCTCAGAAGGGTGATCAACAAACTCAGGACCTCCCGGAACTGCAAGCTAATACCTCCGGCATGGCCAAGCAGAGAGTGGTACGCAGACCTTCTTTCCCTGCTGGTTCAAGTTCCAAGGTTTCTGCTTCCAGAACCCTTTCTGTTGACGCAGCCACACAGTGGTATCCCCCACAGGAGAATCCATTTCCTGAAGCTTGACGCCTGGAGGCTGTCCTGTCTCTCAGAAGCAGAGGCTTTTCAGGGAAGGTGGCTGAGCACATGTCCAGGCACCTGCGCCAATCTTCCACAAACCTCTACCAAGCAAAATGGAGAGTGTTTGCAGCTTGGTGTAGAGGGCGAGGCGTGTCTCCACTCAATCCCTCTCTACCATTAGTGGCAGACTTCCTGGTGTACCTCAGGGAGGAGAAACTCCTATCAGTCTCGGCAATTAAAGGCTATCGTTCAGCCTTAAGCCTCATCTGTAGACTGAGCGAGGTTGACCTTTCCACCTCAGAAGAAATCACCTTGTTGATTCGAGGTTTTGAGAGATCTTGACCCCCAGTTGAGATTAGACCACCACCTTGGGACGTGTCCCTGGTCTTACGTTCCTTGAAGGGACCACCCTATGAACCCTTAAATAGGACCTCTGACTACTTCCTAACCCTTAAGACAGTCTTCCTAGTAGCTTTGGCCTCGGCAAAAAGGGTTGGTGAACTTCATGGTCTATCCTACGAAGTCACCCAATCTAGAGGATGTGGGGAAGTCTCGCTCAACTTCGTGCCAGGCTTTGTGGCCAAAACTCAGAATCCTTCATCGGCCGATGAGAGGTTTAGAGAATTTCAATTTTCCAGCCTCAATAGGGTAACACAGGATACTGACCAATTGCTACTGTGCCCAGTTAGGGCGCTAAGGAAATACCTGCAGTGCACCAGACCTTTCAGACCACGCCTCCATCATCTCTTCCTCAGTACCAACAAGGTAAAGAAGAGAATCTCTCGCAACACCATCTCTTTCTGGCTCAAGAAGGTTATTGCGAAAGCCATTCACGGAGACGCAGAGGCAGCTCAACCCAAAGCCCATCAAGTTAGGGGAGTGGCTGCCTCACTGGCATTTAAGAAGACTTTTTCAGTCTCCCAAGTCTTAAGAGCTGGAGTCTGGAAACGCCAATCTACATTCACCACTTACTATTTAACCGATGTGACACATAGGTCTCTAAACACCTTTTCTATAGGACCTATTGTGGCATGTCAACAGGTGCTGTAGCTACCTTACCCCCTTTCAGGGGACAGAAGCCTTTGGTCGAGGATTCTGTTACACTAGGTTTTAGAAGGACATCCATCTATCTTCTGCACCTTCCTTCTTCCTCCCATCTGGGTATCCTAGCCTGTAACCAGTTTCAACTGGACTCGCCAATGGAAATAAGGTATGAAACTCGTCTGATTCCTCTCACAGGGTATAAGTTATACTCGTAGTCACGAGGGTTCCCCTTCTTTTCAAGGTCAGGGGAATCCTAAGTATGAAAGGGTCCAAGTCGTATGTTCCCGACCCTCTTCATCCTGAAACATTTGTTTCCATGTAATTACAAACTTTCAGTCATGCCAAGATTATGGGGATCTACAAAGAAAAGTTAATGCGAGATTTTTTCATCAAAAGAGTCTAGTCTGAGGACTATCTTCCCTAGGACTAGGGAACTCCTCGTCTGCCCTGACCTCAAGACTTAGTCTCCTATAGTAAAGAATGAGGGTTCGTATTTAGTGTAGGAACAAATGACAAACTTATAACAGAGTTGGTATTTTTCCTAACATACAAACCCGAATTCTTTACACAAATCTTCCCTCCGTCACTGCCCGCTAAAATTAGTCCTAGCTAGAATCCGATTGAAGGTATTCAGTAGCTACCGACCGGCAGTCCCCCACCCCTAACAGGTGGATAACTACCGGCCTGGTCGTTAACGACCTTGTTAAGGTTTTCTGCCGTATTTTCTAGCTCGCGCTAGAATATCTCCTATAGTAAAGAATTCGGGTTTGTATGTTAGGAAAAATACAAACTCTTTTATAAGTTTGTCATGTTTTGCTTAGCAGTACTGGTGTCCTATTTATCAAGGGTTGTGTTGGTACAAAACCTTCCTATGACCCCCGTGCTCTCACTTGTTTCAGATCCTTTTATTGCCAAACCATCACTTTTCACATCTGGTCATCTCGATGACTACTAGATTCTGACATAAAGGCCAGGTAAATATTTTGGATCCACACATCCTTCCTCTTGCTGAAGCTAACGCATATGAGCAACCTTTTATGTGCCTTCATTATTAATGCGTTGCATGTATACCTATGATGTCGGACAGGCATATTTTCTATTAGTCTTTAGTAGCATTCCTCAGGCTATAGTTGCACCCTGATATGGCTGGCATGGCTTAATATGCCCAGTGTAAGCATGTCCACAAGCCAGTATCTGATTTCCCCTATTAGTAATATTGTTTGGCCCAGTACTGTACATCCAAAGGGGTAGGCTTAGAAACTAGTCATCAACTCTTGTGATTAGGGCAGGCACAGGGAATACATTTAGTAGCTCATTAATGGGAAATTCAAAGTTTTGATGAGTGAATGCTTCAAGAATGGGATTTAGGAAATGCAGAAAAATTCTTTATCCAAGTTTCTGATTTTCAGAAACTCCTTTTAGAGTTCTCGAAGAAATTACTTCAGGTAAGTTCTGATACTCTTTATTCTTTGATGACATCTCTTGCTGCAGGGGCTCTTAAGGGGACTTATACATGACAATTTCCTTGATTTAACTGAGGTTAAATTGATAGTATCAGAGGGCTTAGGAACTTGACTTGACTCATCTTCCAGTTTGACCCTCACTCCCAAGGAAGAGTACAGTTTGTTGTTTTACAAAGTTTTGCTTACCTAGTGTAACTCCCACACTAAAGGCAAATCTATTAGAACCCCTGTTGAGTGTCATCAAGGAGCAGTAGTCAAATTAAAAAAAATTGTTTTGAAAGTGCAGTATTGTAAGTTGACATCCCACTAAAACTACTACTTATATCATAATGTATTTGTATGTTTTTTGTCTATTTCATTCCTTCATGCATTTGTGTAGAACAATGCTACTTCTGGTAGTGGCATATTCCTAGCCTAACCTTTACATAAATCTCTTATAAAAGAATAATTCAGGTTATTTCTGAATGGTTTTGTGTATATGACTCTTAACGTAAAAGAAAAGTTTCTTTTAGTTCGAGGGAGAATCCAGGGAAGATTAGTCTATTGGATTATGGTGGGGATGAAGGTGGTGATACTGCTCAAGCTGTAACTACATCCTTAGGATAGGTAGTAGTGAGCTTTATAAGCTTTCAATAATGATTGCCATGTTCATGCAATCTGATAACGCTATTGTTCCTTTGGGTGGAAGCAGTTATACAAGCCTAATGTGCTGTGATCCAACAATAAGCTAACTTGTACTTTGCCTTGTGGTTCTAGTGTACCAGTTACTAAGGGTTCTGATGACACAGTGGAAGTCAAAGAGGCAATAGCCTCATTGCAATCCTCTTTCTTTCAAGTTGATTTAGGTCCTTCTATTGCAAAACTCTATGATCTTTATGACCATCGGACTCAGAGGTAGAAGACTGGGTTGGTATTCCTGATCGTGATATACATTGCCTGCTGAAATATTTGTTTGTGAACATCCTATTTGTGCCATCATTCACTGTTCAAATATGCAAGGTATTAAATGCCTCTCATTCTTTCACATAAAGTTATTGCACAGTAGTACCTCTGATTTGTACCTCTGATTATGAGCAACTTTGAATACGAGCTTGAAAATTTGAATTGGTTTAAGAGCATTGCATCAGCCTGCTGGCAAAAATTTCTCATGTGGGCATTCTTCATGGGCAAGTATTGTATGAATGAGATTTATCATGCAGTGCACATTATTTCTTGGGTGTAATGAAATACTATCTGCAAGTCTCATTAATAAGCTTCAAGTGTTTGATATGAGTGGATTTATCTATGAATAATACTGTATACTGTACAGTAATAACTTTTGTGTGTATTTGTGTATCTCAGTTTTCAAACTTTCCCTGTATAAAAAAGAAAACTGACATAAATTCTTTAATTTGTTTTTTAATTAGAATTTTCTCATAGATGAGGGGAACAGACAAAGAATGTTACATATATTGTATAAGGGTAGTTGGTTGAAAGCTTTTGAACATGAAAAGTGACAGTGTCAGGGTAATTATGATGTGAGGTTAAAAAAAAATGTGCCTGTATTACAGTACACCAGTTTGCCATACCAACTGAATACTGTAGTGTACAGTGGTAGCCCATCGGATGGATGCACTGGCAAAGGGGCTTATAACATTCATAGTTGTCATTCTGCCATAGTGTAAAACCATTTTCCAATGTCTTAAGCCGTGAAGCTGCACATACAGGATAGCGTCAATCCAGCCATTCATAACTACGCTTACAATGGGATGAGAAGTGACTTGGAAACTACCCTTCATCAATTATCCTATGAGACTAGGAGGGTGTTGCCATGTACTGTATTCCTTTAACTTTATTCCATTTAATTTTGACTTATTGTATATCTATTTTTTATTGTGAATTTATATTCATATCTGAAGTTATGGATTAAGATTGCTCAAAACCTTTAAAAATGAGTGTGTGTGTTTATTGAGTTGTGGAATGCATCAAGTGATTTTCTTTTATTTCTTACTTTTTAAGATACGAACATTTTATGTTGCGAGCTAACTCTTGGATTGTGTTAAACACGTAAACCTAAATACTGTACCATACTACTATAATGCAACAGATTGCTAGGATTTTGATATGAGTACAGCACATAAATGACTAAGCTTAATTTACTGTGGAGTTCTTAGAGATAAGATGTTATGTGCAATGTGACCTAGACTATTGTAACTGTATGGGAATCTAGGGTAGGTGGGAAAGTGCATTTGCAATCAAGGGTAGGTGGGCAAGGGCATTTGCAATCAAACTTGGGATTTTAATTTTAGGCTAAAATCTTTGGACTTTTTTTTTTTTATAGGAAATGGATGCAGTTCGACATGTATCATTAAAATTTATGGCAGTTTGTGCATTTATGATATATTGAAATGTTCATAGATTGCGTAAATTATTTTATTTGATTTTAACAGGAGCTTGCCAAGGATTTGGAATTCTGATTGGAATTAGAATGGGTAGTCACATTGTGGAAATAAATCAAACCACAGAACAGATGGTAGTCCACTTGCATGACAACTACCTATTTAGAGCTACAGTATAGTTATGGCCACTGGTGAGTCGTGCATGTTAAAAATGTTTCAGTATTATTTAAGTAGATTCATTACAAAGTTGAAGATCTACAGTATTTAGTATGGTTATTTCTTACCGTATTTGGTAAATACATATAATGTACAAATAACATGTTATGTATAATGTTAAGTAACAACTTGAACAGTCTTTTTTAATATATAGATTGGTTTTTCTGTCATCAAAATCCCCTTTTTTTTTATTCAGATGATGAAAGATAACCATAAATAGTTTAGGAAAAAGACAAACCAATATGACTACAGTACCCTTTTTTATTATATTGGACGGGCTACAGTATTTAGCAAATAGCAAAGTGTTGTTTTAAACTATTGTTCTCTGTCTATAATGTATGCACTGTACAGCAATTTAGATTTTTCAATATTAAACTTAGCCGGTGATCATATAAGCTGTCAGCTCTGCTGCCCGACAGAAAAACCTAAGGACAAAATACGCCAGCGATCGCTATACAGGTAGGGGGTGTACATCAACAGCGCCATCTGTCGAGCAGGTACTCAAGTACTCCAAGTAAACACAGAACCAATTTTCTCTCTGTCGTGCCACCGGCAAGACCTACTAAATACGCTGTTGCTTACTGGATTGATTTTCACAGTTTTTGGTGAAGTACTCATTTCTAGTTATTAGCTTTCGCTTTGCAGAGGTTATCTTCAATACTTCCTTGCATTCTTTGATTGAATTTTGGATTATTTGTTGACGACTTGGATAGATTTTGAACTCCCCCTTTGACTAATTCAAGATGTCTGACCCTTCTCAAGTCCCCAAATACAGAAAGTGTAGTGCTAGGGACTGTTCAAGGCGTCTTCCGAAGGCCTCTATCGATCCGCACACCATTTGTTCCAATTGTCGGGGTAAAACCTGTCAATTGGAAGATAGATGTGAGGAATGCGTTGGGCTTTCAGAATTCGATTTTCTCGAATTCCTGAAATATTCACGTAGGCTAGAGAGAGAGAGAGTCAGGAGGAGTTCATCTCGCTCAGTTGATTTTTCCTCTCCCCATGCCCCACAACCTATTCCTTCCCCTGTAGTGGTTGCTCCTGATCCCCCTTCTAGCACTCAACAACCTTCGATGGCAGATATGATGCGTGCCATCCAGGCTCTGGGTGAGAGAGTCGAGTCATTGGCGAGTGACCGTAACCAACTCATGGCAGACGTCAAGGAGTGGAAGGGTAAGAGTGCAGTGGGTAGTGAAGTGAGTGGTAGTGTTGTGAAAAGTGTTAGTGCTGCGCTTGAGGGTGCGTCTGTTCGTGCCTGTCGTCCTCCCAGTCCGGGACCTCTTGCAAGCTCCCAAGCCCAGGGGAGAAGCAATGTCGTACGACCAAAGGGTTCGACAGGCTTTAATCAGCGGACAGACGTTCCCTCCGTGGTTTCGGACGTATCTTGCCAAGATCGCCCCACCCACAAGAAGACGAGAGAGTCCATTTATTCCTCGTCTGCGGAAGATGTTTCACGTAAGAAACGATGGACCAAGGTCTCACGGCCTCTCAAACGCAAGGTCCCTTCCGCGCAAGTCCAACGGCCCAGTTGTAGCCACTGGGTCAGTTCGGACTCGCTGCAGTCTTCCGATGACTGCACACCTCCTAAGAGAGGCAAAGCGGTACCGCAACAGGCAGTAACACCGTCTGTTGCCGCACCTGCTGCTGTAGACCCTAAGTGGTCTTTGCTGCAGTCTATGCAGACGCAGTTAGCATCTTTAACGCAGGACTATCGTGCGGAGAAGGTTGACGCTGCACCCGTTAGCCTACAACCAACCACGGTTGTGCGTCCAGTAGACGCTGAGGCTACCTTCTCCCGCACTCCAGCTGTGAGAGTCCCGCCACCCATGCGCAGTGTACCCTGCCAGCCGCATGTTGACGTTCAGCGACGCACGGAACCCTCCGTTGACGTTCGCGAGTTACCACAACAACAGGAGGGTGGAGTTAAGTTGTTTTGTTTTGACGCTGTGCGTCAACCTCCGCAACCCACTGTGGTTACCACTACTCGCCCACAGCAGACTAGACAGTCAGGAGTAGACGCTTTGCGCCCCCGTGCAGCTATGGTTGTTGCCAGCTCACAGACTGGCCAACAGTTCCATGACGTTGCTTCCAGTGCAGTCACGCATGCACCCGTGCTGCCGGACTCAGCTGACCAGCTTATTCCTACTCCTTTGCCACTTCCTCCTCAGCATTCAGACGATGGACTCTCTGATGATGACGACGCTGCACACCTTGACGACCCGCACACGGACATCGACGAACCCAAGACCACGCCTCCCTCCTTGGACTTTAGGAAAGTGCTTGCACTGTTCAAGGATTTGTATCCTGATCAGTTTGTTTTGTGCAGCACCACGCTCTCCTCCCTCTGAGTTCGCTTTAGGCACGCAGTCATCCGCGCCTGCCTTTACGAAGCTCGTCCTCGCCCGCTCGTCCAAGAGAGCTTTAAGAGTGTTGGGAGATTGGTTGCAGTCCAAAAAGCACCTTGGGAAGACAGCTTTCATGTTTCCCCCTGCCAAACTCGCTTCCAGATCGAGCGTCTGGTATGCCACGGGAGAAGTTCTCGGCTTGGGAGTTCCTGCCTCTGCCCAGGGCGACTTCTCAAGTCTTGTAGACTCTCCCCGCAGGCTGGCCATGAGACGCTCCAAGATTTGTTGGACTCCTTCAGATTTAGACCATCTGATGAAAGGAGTATTCAGAGCGTTCGAAGTTTTTAACTTTTTGGATTGGTGTTTGGGAGCGTTGAGCAGGAAGACCTCCCCTTCTGACAAGGAAACTTCCATGCTCAGTATGTCCTGCATGGACAAGGCCATACGGGACGGTTCCAGTGAGCTTGCGGCTTCGTTCGTTCCCGGGGTCCTCAAGAAACGGGAACACCTTTGCTCCTTCTTGTCAGCTGGAGTAACTCAATGTCAAAGATCGGAGCTTATGTTTGCTCCTCTCTCGAAGTGCCTCTTCCTTGAGGAGTTGATCAAGGAGATTGCTGCCTCCTTGATTCAAAAAGACACGCATGACCTGGTTGCGTCATCTGCACGCAAAGCCACCCCTTTGCCTACCGTGCCTAGACCCAGGATGGATACTCCAGCGTCAAGATTCATTCCGCCCTTTCGTGGCAGAGCCTCCAGCAGAGGAGGTGCTCGTGCCGAAGGTAAACGTGGGAGCAAGAAAAAAGGTACCAAGTCCTTTAGAGGCAGAGTCTGACTGCCACCTTCTTCAGACAGCAGTGGGAGCCAGACTCAAGAACTACTGGCAGGCCTGGGAGAACAGGGGCGCAGATGCACAATCTGTGAAGTTGCTCAGAGAAAGGTACAAGATCCCTTTCTTGCGCAAGCCCCCTCTAGCAACAACTCCCATCGACCTCTCTCCCAGGTACAGAGAGGAGGACAAGAGACTAGCTTTGCAGCAAGAGGTGTCTCTCTTACTACAAAAGGGAGCGGTAGTCAAAGTCCGGGACCATCAATCCCCGGGCTTCTACAACCGTCTCTTCTTAGTGGTAAAGAAGACAGGAGGGTGGAGACCGGTGCTAGACGTCAGTGCTCTGAATGTCTTTGTCACAAAGCAGACGTTCGCCATGGAGACGACAAAGTCGGTTCTAGCATCGGTCAGGAAGGAAGACTGGATGGTCTCTTTAGACCTCAAGGACGCTTACTTTCACGTCCCCATCCACCCAGATTCCCAACCTTTTCTAAGGTTCGTTTACGGGAAGGTTGGCTACCAATTTCAAGCCCTGTGCTTTGGCCTAAGCACGGCACCTCTTGTTTTTACGGAACTGATGAGGAATATTGCCAAATTCCTGCATTTAGCAGACATCAGAGCCTCCCTCTATTTGGACGACTGGCTTCTAAGAGCTTCGTCAAGTCGTCGCTGTCTGGAGAATCTAAAGTGGACTCTAGATCTGACCAAGGAATTGGGTCTCCTGGTCAATATGGAAAAGTCCCAACTGGTCCCATCCCAAACTATAGTGTACCTAGGAATGGAGATTCAGAGTCAAGCTTTTCGGGCTTTTCCGTCGGCCCCCAGAATAAGTCAAGCCCAAGAATGCATCCAGAACATGCTAAAGAAGGACCGATGTTCAGTCAGACAGTGGATGAGTCTGATAGGGACGCTTTCATCACTGGACCAGTTCATTGCGTTAGGGAGACTGCACCTCCGACCCCTTCAATTTCACCTAGCTGTTTACTGGAGAAAGGACAAGACGCTAGAAGCGGTCTCGATCCCTATTTCCGAGAAGATGAAGTCATCACTGACTTGGTGGAAGGACAACATCAACCTCAGAGAGGGTCTGCCCCTGGCTGTTCAGACCCCCAACCACGTTCTCTTCTTGGACGCATCGGACACGGGCTGGGGTGCGACATTAGACGGTCGGGAATGCTCGGGCACTTGGAACTCGGAACAAAGAACGTTACATATCAACTGCAAGGAGCTACTGGCAGTTCATCTGGCCTTGAGAAGCTTCAAGTCCCTCCTTCTAGGCAAGGTGGTGGAGGTGAACTCCGACAACACCACGGCCTTGGCGTACATCTCCAAGCAAGGAGGGACCCATTCTATGACGTTGTACGAGATCGCAAGGGACCTCCTCACCTGGTCAAGAGATCTAAACCTGTCTCTAGTAACGAGGTTCATTCAAGGCAACATGAATGTCATGGCGGACCGCCTCAGTCGGAAGGGTCAAATCATCCCAACAGAATGGACCCTTCACAAGAATGTATGCAAGAGACTATGGGCCTTGTGGGGCCAACCTACCATAGATCTATTTGCAATCTCGATGACCAAGAGGCTCCCAATTTATTGCTCGCCGATCCCGGACCCAGCAGCAGTTCATATAGATGCTTTTCTTCTGGATTGGTCCCATCTAGACCTTTATGCATTCCCCCCGTTCAAGATTGTCAACAAAGTACTGCAGAAGTTCTCCTCTCACGAAGGGACAAGGTTGACGTTGGTTGCTCCCCTCTGGCCCGCGAGAGAATGGTTCACCGAGGTACTGCAATGGCTAGTGGACGTTCCCAGAACTCTTCCTCTAAGAGTGGACCTTCTACGTCAGCCACACGTAAAGAAGGTACACCCAAGCCTCCACGCTCTTCGTCTGACTGCCTTCAGACTATCGAAAGACTCTCGAGAGCTAGAGGCTTTTCGAAGGAGGCAGCCAGGGCGATTGCTAGAGCAAGGAGGACATCCACTCTTAAAGTCTACCAGTCGAAGTGGGAAGTCTTCCGAAGCTGGTGCAAGTCGGTATCAGTATCCTCAACCAGTACCTCTGTAACTCAGATAGCTGACTTCCTTTTATACCTGAGGAAGGAAAGATCTCTTTCAGCTCCCACGATCATGGGTTACAGAAGCATGTTGGCAGCAGTCTTCCGTCACAGAGGCTTAGATCTTTCCAACAACAAAGATCTACAGGACCTCCTTAAGTCTTTTGAGACCTCGAAGGAGCGTCGTTTGGCCACACCAGGTTGGAATTTAGACGTGGTACTAAGATTCCTTATGTCAGAAAGGTTCGAGCCACTACAATCAGCCTCCTTTAAAGATCTCACTTTAAAGACACTTTTCCTCGTCTGCTTAGCAACAGCTAAAAGAGTCAGTGAGATACACGCCTTCAGCAGGAACATCGGATTTTCATCTGAAACGGCTACATGTTCCTTACAGCTTGGTTTTCTAGCCAAAAACGAACTACCTTCTCGTCCTTGGCCTAAATCGTTCGATATTCCAAGCCTTTCTAATTTGGTTGGAAATGAACTAGAAAGAGTCTTATGCCCTGTTAGAGCTCTTAAGTTCTATTTGAGACGAACTAAACCTTTACGAGGACAGTCAGAAGCTTTATGGTGTGCTATTAAGAAACCTTCTTTACCTATGTCGAAGAATGCAGTTTCCTATTATATCAGACTATTGATTCGAGAAGCTCATTCCCATCTGAATGAGGAAGACCATGCTTTGCTGAAGGTAAGGACACATGAAGTTAGAGCTGTCGCAACTTCAGTAGCCTTCAAACAAAACAGATCTCTGCAGAGTATAATGGACGCAACCTATTGGAGAAGCAAGTCAGTGTTCGCGTCTTTTTATCTTAAAGATGTCCAGTCTCTTTACGAGAACTGCTACACCCTGGGACCATTCGTAGCAGCGAGTGCAGTAGTGGGTGAGGGCTCAACCACTACATTCCCCTAATTCCATAACCTTTTTAATCTTTCTCTTGAAATGTTTTTTATTGTTGTTTTTGGGTTGTCCGGAAGGCTAAGAAGCCTTTCGCATCCTGGTTGATTTGGCGGGTGGTCAAATTCTTTTCTTGAGAAGCGCCTAGATTAGAGGTTTTGATGAGGTCCTTTAGTATGGGTTGCAACCCTTGATACTTCAGCTCCTAGGAGTCGCTCAGCATCCTATGAGGATCGCGAGGCTCAGTAAGGAAGACGTACTTAAAAAGGCAGAGTAATTGTTCAAGTCGACTTCCTTACCAGGTACTTATTTATTTTATGTTTGTTATTTTGAATAACTGCTAAAATGAAATACAAAATACTTAGCTCATAATAATGTAAACATGTAATGCTGGTCTCTACCCATCCCCCTGGGTGTGAATCAGCTTATATGATCACCGGCTAAGTTTAATATTGAAAAATGTTATTTTTATTAGTAAAATAAATTTTTGAATATACTTACCCGGTGATCATATATTAAAGGACCCTCCCTTCCTCCCCAATAGAGACCCAGTGGACCGAGGAGAAAATTGGTTCTGTGTTTACTTGGAGTACTTGAGTACCTGCTCGACAGATGGCGCTGTTGATGTACACCCCCTACCTGTATAGCGATCGCTGGCGTATTTTGTCCTTAGGTTTTTCTGTCGGGCAGCAGAGCTGACAGCTTATATGATCACCGGGTAAGTATATTCAAAAATTTATTTTACTAATAAAAATAACATATTAAAGTTTGTGTATCTACAGTATAGTTTTTGAAATCTAATAAATAAATTTAAACATTGATAAAATCAGTTTCTTTAAAATATTTTTTTTTTCATAAAGTTACCAATTAGAATGTCCTTTATTTGCAGTGCTGAATTGCCACAGATACATGTGTATTTTCAAGAAAGAGGCAGAAGAATAAAGCTAAAACCAACTTCACATCAAGTCTTTAAACACATTGGTAGGTATGAAGTGCATCTTCTTTTCTTTCATGTAAAATGATTGTAATACAGCAAAATGCTTGGATTGAGGTTAGCACTTGTGTGATTTTTAGGTTTTAAATAATTTATTTATAAAAGCTTCATTTATCTAATATTAAAACCCAGCAATCATAATTATCCTGTTTTAATATTTATGAGATTAGTTGAGCAGTTATGGGGCCTATATTCTGCATAGGTTCATTTGGTTTAGTGGAGTTCTTGAAGACAAGATATCATAAGCCAAGTGTCTTGAGTAACTGTAATCTTATGGGCTATTTGGTGTATTGAAAGCCCTGAGGGCAATGTACAGTATAATTTTAGCTAAGCTAAGAGCAGAAATCAACTCAAGTCAGATGAAACATTGAGGCTACTCATAACATACTTGCAATCAGCCCTCACTCTATTTTATTGAATGTCTGGTAAAGTTAGCAAAGCAATATTGGTATCTCCTTATACTGTACCTGTATTTACAATGACCTAGAATTCAAGTTGTCCTCTCGAAGCTGCAGAAAATTGAAAGGGACTGTTCTCTCAATCATTTATTTCTTATTTGGATAGCACCTACAAATACATGTTAAAGAAGAACTTTTCTTGGTTATAATTTTATAAGGACTTGAGAGAATTGGGAAGATGTGGTGGTGGTAGGTTCACTGAAGTACTGGAAGTCTTCTGAAATCTTTGGATACAGTAACTTCAAAGCTGCAGTTTTAAGTGTTTGAGGGGGTAACTGCATCATTTTATTGGAAACACTGACTTTTCCTTAAGAAGGTGAAGCAGTTACAAGGATTTTGGATGGCTCAAAGACTTTTTAGCCCATCCACAAAATCTTCATTTGCTCTAAGGTAGAGTAAATTAGTTTAAACGTTTACAGAATTTTTATGATTGTGTCTAACTTATTTTTTACTTAGTTTACAGTGTTATTGTTCACTATATCCACTGGAAGTCTGTTTCATTTGCTATTTTGTATGTAAAGAAATTACCACATTGAGTGGTGGTGTATCTTTTCAGTTCCAGTTTGTATCCATTACTTCTGGACTGATTTGTGCTAAGGGTGAAGAGGTTGATGTAGTCTACATTTGTTATTTTTTTTAAGAATTTTAAATGTCCCTATTAACTGTCTCCTTAGTTGTTGTTTGTAGATCAAATTAGTTCAAATTTCCACCCTCTGTCTATATCCAAATTGTCAAAGTGTTGGAACTGGACTAGTTTGGAGGCAATAGCTTGTACTGTTTCCAGTCTATTATCTATATCCTCTGAATACTTGGAGCCTAGAATTGCACTCTGTATTTTAGATGTGGTCTTACTACTGATGTGTACAGCTGCAGTACAGTGTTTTTGCTTCTGTATTCGAATTGTCTCGATGTAACTTATTAGTTTCTGTTCTTTCTATTCAACTTTTAGGCTCTTTTTGGTGAACTTTAAATCTTTGCTAATAGTACAGAAGTGCCAATATCTTCCTCCTGACCCACGCTTTTCATTTCATTACCTAGTAGTGAATAATGTTTGTGGGTTACTAGTGTATATAACCTTTATGCATAATTTTGCATTTCCCACAGTTGAAAGGCATTTACCCTTTTCTGGACCATCCTCCAAAACGGATTTTGAGCGAAGCGAAAAATCTATTTTTGGGTGAGATAGCCATGGCGTCCTGATGGAAGGTTCCTGTTTGGTAGCTTCCTTGGGTATAAGACTACTAAGATATTCCCAGAGAATTTAACCACAGGTTATCACAGAATTCTAACTTCTGGAGCGAGTATCTCAAAGGTTTCCCTTTAAGACATCGTAATACAACAGGGGACACGCATGTCTGGTCGTGCCACATAGCTATCTCCACCCCGAACAGAGTTAACGCTTCGGTGTGTAAGGGCTGAGAATAGCTGGGAGCCGTTCCACAGCTAATCTCACTCGTGGCTACTACTGATACTCGAGACGTAAACAAACGGACGCCATTGCTCTAATGACGTCACGCGCGTCTTTATCCTGGCGCCAGTTGCTGCCCATCACCATGATACAATTGTGTAGGGTGGGAGCAAACTGAACGAAGTAGTAGGGAGGGTCCATCAGGACGCCATGGCTATCTCACCCAAAAATAGATTTTTCGCTTCGCTCAAAATCCGTTTTTTGGGCTCAAGCCATGGCGTCCTGATGGAAGAGTACCAGAGAATCAATGTATCGTGGTAGATTTTCCCCCAGAGTTAAGTGCCTAGGCATTGACAAAACAGCAAAGTAATCTTAGGTAAGAACCATAGGAACGAAGTATCCTGCCCCCCATTGGTAGGAAGTTCCCATGGGCTATGCCGACGTCAAAGTGGTATTGAAGGGCTATTCATCTTGACAGAAGAACTTTTAAGAGCTTAGAGATGAAGCAGAATGTTTGATATTTGTATAGGAACATTCTGAAGTAGGCCAGTGGTGGTTGGGCACTGTGTGTAGAGTTCATCTCCTGATTATCAGAAGTAAGTATTCGTGTAGGAACCTTACTGAGACAAGGTGAATATAATTTAGGAATAGACATCTTAAATTCTTCATGACCATAAGAAAGGAGGAATAAATAAAACTATGACAGTATGTATTTCATAGTAAGTAGGAGCTGAAAGAGACGCATAAGTAATAAAATAGAAATTTTATTTCACAATGCAGAAATTAAATAATTTACAGCAAAAGTAAAGTTCATTTACAGTAATAATAATGTACATAGAAATAAAGGCTTGCTCTTGAATCTGAAAGGGAATTTCAGGATTAGTAGGTACTCGTTCTCGAGGAACGCAAGTCTTTAAATAACACATCATGCTCAAGGCATGCGGCACTTGTGTGACACTATGACATTTCACCTGGGATAAGAACAGTTATAAAAGCACTAAGTGTTTTTAGACATCACTATGAATCACTCGAGGGTCAACATAGGCACCCGAAGAGTTAGAGTCCCAAGTAACTCACTGTTCTACGCAGAGTTAGGTGCAGGTTTCATAACACTACCTGCGGCTACCACAAAATGTTTGATTTCGTGCACTTGTTTCGCATAATGTTTAAAGAAAACTCGCGAGGACTTCCAGCCCGTAAAGTTCTTAAGGCTCTCGAAGTCCATGCTCTGAAAGAAGTTCAGAGAAGATGCCACTTTTCTAGGATCATGACCAGCGGGTGTACTGTTCGGATCCGCTCTGCGAATGAAGTAGGTGATTTTCGCTCTTAATTGTTTCAGTGACAGGTCGCTGCCCGATGTTTCTCCTTTGAAGAGTTGGCCTCCACCAAAGTTTGAAGTTCTGCGAAGATAGACCTTGAGACTCTCTACTGGACATAGAGAGACATCCTCCTTCAGGGGGCATATTCTCCAAGGGCCCCATCTTTTGGTGGGTAATTCATTTTTGGCGAGAAACGTCGGATCAGGGGAGAGGGTCACTTCTCCTGAATCAGCAAACAGGATGTGTCCCTCTTCTCTTGATAATGCCACTATTTCGCTGACTCGAGCTCCCGAGGCGAGAGCAAATAAAAATATAACTTTCTGAGTCAGATCCTTGAGGGGGCATGAATCATTGTCCAAGTTGGAGGCGAAATGGAGCACCTTGTCTAGTGACCAGGAGATCGGTTTCGGAGGGGGTGCTGGGCGTAGGCGAGCACATGCTTTCGGCAGTTTGTTAAAGATGTCGTTGGACAGATCAATTTGGAAAGCATATAGAATTGGTCTAGTCAAAGCCGATTTGCAGGTTGAAATCGTATTGGCTGCTAATCCTTGTCCATGAAGGTGAATGAAGAAGGACATACAGAAATCAATGGTGATTTCTTTAGGATTTTTTGCTTTAACAAAGGAGACCCATTTCCTCCAGGATGATTCGTATTGCCGTCTCGTGGATTCGGTCTTGTATTCCTCTAGGAAGTCTAGACTTTTCTTCGAGATCCCAAACCTCTTCTTTGCGGCAAGGGAGAGAAAATCATGAGATGAAGGTCCTTGATTTTCGATGATGAAGCGAAGACAGTCGACTTCTGTACTTGTTGAGAGAGAACTGGGCCCGGGAGAGGGATCAGCTTGGGCTGCAGCTCCAGGACCAGGGGGTACCAGTTGCTCCGGGGCCACTTGGGAGCCACTAGGGCCGCTGTCCCTTTGAAGGTTCTCAGTTTGGAGAGGACTTTCAACAGAAGGTTGGTGGGAGGGAACAGGTATATCTTCGACCATCTGTTCCAGTCCAGTGACATGGCGTCCACCGCTTCTGCTTTGGGGTCCTCGTACGGGGCTACGTACAGAGGAAGTTGATTGTTGTCGCTCGTTGCAAAGAGATCTATCTGAAGTTCTGGGACTTGATGAGAGATGAAGGAGAATGATCTTGCGTCTAGAGACCATTCCGACTCTATCGGGTTTGTCCGAGATAGAGCATCCGCTGTCACGTTGCGGAATCCTTGTAGGTGAACTGCAGACAGGTGCCACTTCTTCTTCTCCGCCAGACGGAAGATTGGGAGAAGCACCTGATTTATCTGGGGCGATCTTGAGCCCTGGCGATTGAGACAACGAACTACCACCGAGTTGTCTAGGGTTAGACGGATGTGGATCGAGGGCGGCGGGGATAGCTTCTTCAGAGTAAGAAGGACCGCCATGGCCTCCAAGATGTTTATGTGGAACGTCTTGAATAGTGGAGACCAGGTCCCTTGAGCTTGTTTCAGGTGGGAGTGACCTCCCCAGCCCTCCAGTGAGGCATCCGTGTGGATGTTGAGTGATGGAGGAGGGTGTTGGAGAGGAATGGACCTTTTTAGGGCCATTGCTTCCGACCACGGCTTTAGGAGGCGTCGAAGTCTGTTTGGAAGCCGTCTCTTGAGGTCTCTTCGAGCGATGGATGCCGATCGTCTCCAGACTCCCGCGGCATCCTTTAGCTGTGCACGAAGCACTGGGTTTGTCACTGAGGCGAATTGTAGAGAGCCTAGAACTCGTTCCTGCTGTCGTCTTGAAATGCGTTTGGATTTCAGTAGTCGCTTGACAGACCCTGCTATTTCCTTCCTTTTCTTCTGGGGGATGGAAAGGCGGTGTGACTGAAGATTCCAGTGGATTCCCAACCACTGAAACTTCTGAGCCGGAGAGAGGCGAGATTTCTTCTCGTTGATCTTGAATCCCAGGTGTTCTAGGTACTGGGTAACTTCGTCGCAAGACTTTGTACACTCTTCGGGCGATGGAGCCCAGACTAGCCAGTCGTCGAGGTAGGCCATCACCTGGACGTTTCTTAGGCGGAGCTGTTGTACTATGGCATCCGCCAGCTTTGTGAAGATCCGAGGGGCCACATTGAGGCCGAATGGCATGGCCCGGAAGGCGTAGCTTTTTCTTTGGAGTCGAAATCCTAGGTAGGAGGAAGCGTGATGGTTCATTGGAATGTGCCAATAGGCATCCGCCAGGTCTATAGAGACCGTGTAGGAACCTTGAGGCAGAAGGGTCCTTATTTGTTGAAGCGTCAGCATCTTGAATTTGTTGTTCTCTATGAACTTGTTGAGGGGGGATAAGTCCAGAATGACTCTGAGCTTGTCTGAGTCCTTCTTGGGAACGCAAAACAGTCTCCCTTGGAACCTGGTGGACTTTACCTTCCTTATCACCTTCTTGTTCAAGAGGTCTAGAACATATTCTTCCAGAATGGGGGTTGATTGTTGAAAGAACCGCTGGAAGATTGGGGGTGGTTGCACCCAACTCCAGCCTAGACCGTTCTTGATGATGCTGTGTGCCCAAGGATCGAAGGTCCAACGATCCTGGAATTGGCGGAGTCTTCCTCCCACCGGAAGCACTTCATTGCTTCTGGTGTCCCGAGGACTTGTTGCCTCGGCCGCTAGCTCCCTTTCCTCCTCTACCTCTGGAGGGACGACGAGAGGCGTCTCTGCTTGCACCCCTGGACGAGCCTCTACCTCTGGCATGAAAGGTAGTGGATGGCTGTTCAAAGGCAGGGGTGAAGACCGGTGACTGTGACAACACCGGTTGGGGGACCAATTGAAAGGTCTGTTGTGGTTGGGCAACCACTTGGGAGGTAGCGGGTCCCGGAAACTGACGTCGTTGTTGACGTTGCTGGGGTTTCGGTTTCTGAGGTTTCCTCTTAGGCTGAGGTCCATCGTCCTGAGAGGTTTTCCTTTTTCTGGACATGCCCCACTTGTGGAGAAGGTTCCTATTCTCCGTGGCGGCTCTGTCAGTTATTTCCTTGACAAGGTCAGAAGGAAACAGGTGCTTTCCCCAGATGTTGGAGGAAATCAGCCTCCGGGGTTCGTGTTTCACGGTGGCACCGACAAACACGAATTCACGACAGGCTCTACGAGCCTTTATGAAATGGTACAAGTCCTTCATTACCGTGAGTAAGTGGGATTTGGCCAGTACCATGTAGTGATCAGGTACTGCTGTGTCACAGGCCATAACTTCAAGTTGGACTTGATGAGAAAGCGATGCCGCAAGCCTCTCCTTCGTGTCTTGTTCCCGGCGAAGGAGGTGATCATTGAGCTTAGGGAGGTCTTCATTAAACTGACGTCCGGCGACGTCAGGATCGAGCCTACCCACGACGAAAGTATGTTGGACATCTTTCCATTGTCTAGTGTCAGGGGGTGTCACGATGGAGAAGGGTCTGCACTCCTCCAGTGCAGGGCAGGGTTTTCCTTCTTCCGCCGCTTTAAGGCATGCAGCTAAGGCCTTTTCCAAAAATGGAAGAATCGCAGTGTCAGGTGCGACATATGTAGGATGCTTCTTGCTCAAGGCAGGAAGCTTAGAGCAGGTAAAGCCCCTGCTCTTAAATGCGGAGGCTAGCATAGCCTGGGCCTTTGCGAGATCGAACACTATCTCTTCTTTAGGTTCGGTCTCCTCCTTCGAGGCAGGTTCGGAACGAAGTCGGACGTAACAGTCCGGGTAGGCCTCGAAGCTTGGGAAGAACTCCACATCTTCCAACGGGACCGTGCCGATCTTGTCGCTAACAAAGATCCTGCCGGTCGCAATAACCATATGCTCTGCATACCTCCACGGGTTGGCATGAGAGCAAGCTGGGAGATCCTTGACCGAGATCTTCTTCGTGTCTCTGGATCCAATCATAGACCTGATGGACTCCTGGTTCTCCTTCAGTCTGTCGTCCATGACAGCTCTAATCAGTCGGATCAGTTCTTGGGTAGAAGAGGAGGGATCCGGGGTCGAGGAGGTAGACGGAAGGGACATTTCCGTCGGTGTAGGAGTAGGCGGAGGGATGGACGAGGGAGTAGCTCCAATCTCCGACTCGGTGTATTCCACCTTGTCTTCGTCCTCTTCGGCTCCTTGAGCCATAAGCGTCTTCTCCGTGTCTTCCGAGACGTCAGAGATCTGTTCATCATCCTCGGAATCCAAACGACACTCGTGCATGGACTGAGCCATGACCACATCAGGTTCCACCGTAATTTGGACAGTGGGGATTGCTTCCTTTGGAACCACTGAGTCAGGGGAGGCCTTAGGGAACAACAGGGACCTCAGTTCTTCGGTGGCCAGGTACGGTCCAGTAGCATTTCTCTGAAAACCACGCACCCACTTGCGCAGTTTTTCACGAGCAATGTCTCTAACCTCCGCTGAGGGAGGGTTATGGAAGGCCTCAACTAGGTAGGCCTGGCAGACCGTACATTCCAGTGGATTCCAGAACTTCCAATCCCCTTTCTTGTCTGAGCAAGGGGCGTGAGTCCTGCACGCCGTATGTCCGTAAAACTGCGAGCGTTTCACAGCACAGTAGGCGAAATCGCACTTCATCTGCTCCTCCTGTGGAAGAAAGAGAAAATGAGTATGGGGGAGTCATAGGAATGGCTCTTAAATTAAGTTAATATTAATCATTAATTTTAACTTAAGGAAGGTGTGATGCATAGAGAATGAAACAGTAAAGGAGAACACGCTCCATGCATCTCGCCCGGCTGGTTACCATAGGCTTGGTCCTGGGATAATCCAAATGACCGAGATCATTGGATATAGTTTCCTAGGATTCCCATTATATTGGAACTCCATGGAAAGCCAAGGACAAGGTTGGGATCGAATTCATTCGGTTCCCAGATAAGAGCCAGAAGGCCTCATTAAGGGTAACTGCTTCTGGCAACCAGCCGCGCTAAGATGCACATAGCATGCTGGAAATAGAAGAATGCAAAGGGACAGCATGATCACTAATAGAGCAGTACTAGGTACTGATCTTAGAAGCAAAGCAGCTTATCTATTTGCAAGGTAGGGCTATCTTAGTCTTATGATAGCTACAGAGAGGGGGTGCAAGTATTCTTGACGCCTCCGGGGCATCCGGCAAGCCGCCGGCACGCCGGAGCTTGCTCCAGCATAGATTCTGGCACTAGAACAGACAATTTTCAAAGTCAGTTAGATACCAGGATGGCGGCCGCCGGCACAACGGCGGCACGCCGGCAGGGAGCGGCGGCTCCGGCAGCCGGAGGATGCCGGATTGGTGACTGGGGTAAGGATGGTACAGGTAGTATCGGGTTGCCGGCAGTATATGCCGGCACTCCGGAGATCGACCGGCAAGCGGACGATTAGATAGGAGTAGGAGAGCTGCCGGTAGTAGCCGGCGGCAGCCGGCAGTCCCTCGGTACACGGGGGGCTGGCGGCAAGGGTAGGGAAGTCGCCAAGAGGGAGGCAGGTATTGCCGGCAGTAGAGGCGGCAAGAGACCGGCACCCGGATAGATAGAGAGACAGGGGGAGGGGGGAAAGGATGCAGGAAGTACCGTCAGGGTTCCAGACATCCCTCCCCCTCCCTGAGGGGGTGTACCCATGATAGAGACAGGCTCTAGCATCCATAAGCAGGGGTCACTAGGGACCGGGAGCAGGTAGCCCAAGGGAGGACTAGGGAACACCCAAGAGGGGGGGGGGGAGACTCCCCTATGCAGAGCTACACTAGTAACTAACCTTATAGGACACTATGAAGGTATATGTACCAGAGCGGACAGCACAGGGAAGCTCGGGTAGCCCTACTCATCCACCCTAAGGAGGATTTGTAGGACAGGGGACAGATGAGTATAAACTAACCTAAGCATAGGCTAGGCTATACAAGAGATAGGTGGGGAGGGAGAAGAGAGGGGTCTTCCCAGGAAGGGTTTCTGTACCAGAGCGGCCACAAAGGGAAGGGAGGACACTCCCTAACCTAAGATTAGGCTGATCGGCTAAAACGGTGCAAGAGTACAGTTTCAGCATGGAACAGAGAAACCTTCCTAACCCGGCCTAGATCAGGGCTAAAAGTCCTGAACTAGGCAAGGAAGAAGACGTATCGCTATCGCAGGAAAGTCGTAGACTATCCTAGCCATAGAGGTAGGCTAGCCTAACCTCACTCTCAGACGCAATCCTAAAGGGGGTTCATTCCTTTAGGGAGGACTGAGAGGCGATATAATACTCTATTAGACAATAAATCCCTTTACTCAGAAAAGGGATCAAGGCTAAATAGAGGGAGTGCCAAGGCAGGGGATGAAGGAAGCATATAGGGGTCCTAAGGTTAGGTTAGGCTAGAAAGAATCACTGACTAGCCTATCCCCTATATGGTCCCTGAAGGCGAAAACATTTGCATCACTAGTCAAAAGTATTGTAAAATAATAATGCCACTATCTTCATAACTTAGTCTAGGATCACTGATAAATCATGCATGAACACTTGTATGTAGGCTCCTGGCCTGGGGGCTATAGTAGCCGACTGGTATGAGGTCAATCGATGACCGATAAAAAGCGTCTAAACACGATATAAAAGTTCCTAGCTATGAAGACTAAATAAACTAATGTATTCGATTAGTATATAATGCCGGAAGCGTTGTTGTGGCTAACTAAATAAGACATGCAAAACAACAACGACGCCATAAAATGGCGGGTCCGGTAGAGGCACAGCTCTGCCACAAAACATCAATTATTTCGCGAAATAATATTTACTTTACGGCCAGAGCTTAATTAAACAATACTGGAACCTTGTACTCAACTTTCCAGAAGAAGGCGAGGCTGAAGGTAACGACATAGCGAAGATGCAAAGCGATAAAGTTCACACAAGGGAAAATCCGTCTAAGTAGGGCAGCTACTAAACAAAGGATAAAGACGCGCGTGACGTCATTAGAGCAATGGCGTCCGTTTGTTTACGTCTCGAGTATCAGTAGTAGCCACGAGTGAGATTAGCTGTGGAACGGCTCCCAGCTATTCTCAGCCCTTACACACCGAAGCGTTAACTCTGTTCGGGGTGGAGATAGCTATGTGGCACGACCAGACATGCGTGTCCCCTGTTGTATTACGATGTCTTAAAGGGAAACCTTTGAGATACTCGCTCCAGAAGTTAGAATTCTGTGATAACCTGTGGTTAAATTCTCTGGGAATATCTTAGTAGTCTTATACCCAAGGAAGCTACCAAACAGGAACCTTCCATCAGGACGCCATGGCTTGAGCCCAAAAAGTTAATTAGATCTTCTCTTAAGGCTTCTGCATTGTCTAAGTTGGCAGCGTTTATGCCTAGTTTAGTATTGTCGGCAAATTTGGCTATTCTTGTTAATCTCAAATTTGTCATTAATGTAAATCTCGCATTGTAATGAGCCAAGGACAGATCCTCGAGATACTCCGCTTGTAACAGTTGCTTACTCTGAGGCTTCTCCATTGATTACAGCTCTGTTTTGTTTGTCAGCCAATTTTACAATTCATTCAGCTGACTCATCAACAATGCTTAGTGCTCCAAATTTTATCCATTAATTTTTTGTAAGGGTCTTTGTCAAAAGCCTTTTGAAAGTAAAGGTATATGATGTCTATTGCCCTGCTTTTGTCATATAGCGTATACAACATGTGGAAAAATTTCAACAGATTTGTCACACATGATCTCTTGCCTAAAACCATGTTGGCTGTCTATCAGAAGATTGGTTTTTTTTTCTATATGTTCTACTATTGAATGTACTATTAATTGATAGAAAAACTTTGCAAGGCAGTGAAGTCGACACAGGTCTATAACTGCCATGTTTTTCTTTTGGTCCTTTCTTGTAGATTGGAAGAACATTGCCTAATTTTCATTTATGGGGTGTCTCTTTTGTTGGCTTTCTGAATATTTTGTAAATCTGGGGGGGTTGATCTCTCTTCGATGGATATCATCTGGACCTGGTGCCTTAGACTTACAGAGTCCTTCCTTTTATTCATTCATCATTTTGTCTTTTTCCAGATAATTTATATTACCCTCTCGAGTCTCTTAATGGGCTAATATTTTTAATTGGTTCTCTACTGTTTACATATGCAAAGAATTCTTTTTGGGGGCTCTTTATTTGCTGAAGCCACTTTTCTCTTAATTGATCTTGGCATTGGTTACTAGTTTATCCCCATTTTTGCTCGTTTTTGTGTTCAGAAATGTCACGAAGGGAGGGCAGTGAAACTATAGATTTAAATTTCCCGTCTTGGCTTCTTAATTGCATTGGCTATTTCTCTTCAATCAATTGGGCTGTGAATTCCTTTTGGTAAAGTTTTATATATATTATAAATTAGCCCTTTTTTCTTTATATTTTTCTACAGAGGAGGCCCACTGTATATCTATGACCCATGTTTTGTTGTATTCTACATTCTTGGTGTATTCCTTCAGTTGTATCAAGTTACTTTGTCTTTTGTCTGTAGTCAAGTTTTTTATAATTTAGTATTTTTATAATTTACTTTACTTTTAGATGAGGAATATACTTATCTTAATGAGATACTAGATACTAATAGATACTAAATTTTCTTTTATTGTAGCACAATATCTAGTTTGTAGTTACATAGGAAAAGAATGTTGAAAGGTTTCATCAACTTTAGTTAGGGAAAATGAATGCTTTTTCACTTCCTGATTAGGTTTCTGGTGCTGCTAACAGCTGTTGGAGGTCCACATTTTGGTGTTGTTGAGATGACAGTCTTTCTAAAAAATATATATTCAAGCCATTGAAACTAATATCTAGGTAGAAAATTTAGTGGTGAATGCAGGAAGTGACCCCAGCTGCTAAGGTTGCTGTCGCCATGTGGGTTGCTACTCCAAAACATGAAAAATAAATGACCCAAATTTAACTTTAGTTAGCCTCGGTGAAGCAGATGATAATTTATGCGGGTAAAATACCTTCCTGGAAATTTTGTAATGGTGCAAATTGATGTGATAATGATAGGTCAGTTGTAAAAGTAATACTTTTAGTAAATTGGATTAATATCAGTTATGTAAGTAAGAGCAGTTTATCGATGGTTTAAAACAATTTTACCTCATGTCAAAAGCTAATTTCAGTAGAGCATATTTTTATTAAGTTTTTTCTTTACATTGACTTGTACTGTTTAGTATCTAAAAGATTACTTCATGCTAATTTAGTTTAAAATTACTTCATGCTAGTTAACCGAGTTTGATATCCAACAATTGTGTGAATTTGTGATGGGTCTTTGACATCTTGCAATGGTTTCTTCACTGTAGCAAGACATTGCAGCATTTATGTGATTCTTTATTTCCTTGGTGTTTAGTAACTTTTGAACGCAGTATTTAGGATTAAGACACCTGAAATGTCCCAAATTGGAAGGAAGTTCAATCTACAGGAATGGTGGTGACAAAACATTGTAATATGAAATTACTTGATCTACCCAAAATATTGGAGATGAGCAGTGTATTTTCAGTGTAAGATTATTAAAACTTAGTCCATTCCGAATGGACTAAGAAAATTTTAACAGGAAGCTAAATTTAATGGAAATATCATTTTCAGAGTGCACGAGAAAGGAGGTTTCAAAATTAATGGACAAACTATTTACTAATTCTGTATGTGTAAACAATGTTGCTCTCAATTTGATTTCATATTAAAGGTTTGTAAAGGATGATTTCATATTAAGGTTTGTAAATGATGGTGAATAAATTCACAAGTTTAGTAAATTCATTTTTATTCAAAGCATTATATAAAGTACATTGCATAGAACATTGCCAAAATCACAAATACTAAAAGAAAAATATTTTACATATCAAACAAAACCAATCTGTCCATCTTAATTTGCCTATTTTTCAATGTCACATTTACACTCCTTGATATAGAGGTCTTAAAAAAGAAAATAAAATTGCTAGAGAAGAAATATTTCACGTACGGTAGGCAAACATGGTTGGCACTTTTTAAATTTTAGTTGTTCAAACAGACATGAGAAGTTGCAAGTAATCATCTCGCCAAGGAGTCTCAATTACAGTCGAAGGTGCAGCAGTCGTCATCGTCTCGACAAGAAGTTGAAGTGCAGTAGTAGTCATTGGCTCAAGTGCAGCACTCGTCATCATCTCGACAAGAAGTTGAAGTGCAGCAGTCGTCATTGTCTCGACACGAGGCCAAAGTAAAGCAGTCATCGTCTCGACAAGAAGTCTTAGTGCAGCAGTTGTCATCGTCGCGACAAGAAGTCGAAGTGCAGCAGTCTTTCATCTAGTGCAGCAGTCATCATCGTCTCGACAAGGAATCGAAATGCAGCAGTCATCATCATCTCGACAAGGAGTCGAAATGCAGCAATCGTCATCGTCTCCACAAGGAGTCGAAATGCAGCAATCGTCATCGTCTCCACAAGGAGTCGAAATGCAGCAATCGTCATCGTCTCCACAAGGAGTCGAAATGCAGCAATCGTCATCGTCCCAACAAGGAGTTGAAGTGCAGCGGTCGTCTTCTCGACAAAAAGTTTAAGTGCAGCATTAGTAATCGGCGCGGCTCGACGAGAAGTTGAAGTGCAGCAGTAGTCATCGGCTCAACAAGAAGTAGATGTGCAGCAGTCGTCGTCGTCTCGACAAAAAGTCGAAGTGAAGTGCAGCACTCGTCATCGTCTTGACAAGTAGTCGAAGTGCAGCAGTCGATGTCATCGCCTTGACAAGCAGTCAAGTGCAGCAGTCGATGTCATCGTCTCGACGAGGAGTCGAAGTGCAGCAGTCGATGTCATCGTCTCGACGAGGAGTCGAAGTGCAGCAGTCGATGTCATCGTCTTGACGAGGAGTCGAAGTGCAGCAGTCGACGTCATTGTCTCGACAAGGAGTCAAAGTGCAGCAGTTGTCATAGTTTCGACAAGGTGTCGAAGTGCAGCAGTCGTCATTGTCTTGACAAGTAGTCGAAGTGCAGCGGTCGTCTTCTCGACAAGAAGTTTAAGTGCAGCATTAGTAATCGGCGCGGCTCGACGAGAAGTTGAAGTGCAGCAGTAGTCATCGGCTCAACAAGAAGTTGATGTGCAGCAGTCGTCGTCGTCTCGACAAAAAGTCGAAGTGAAGTGCAGCACTCGTCATCGTTTTGACAAGTAGTCGAAGTGCAGCAGTCGATGTCATCGCCTTGACAAGCAGTCAAGTGCAGCAGTCGATGTCATCGTCTCGACGAGGAGTCGAAGTGCAGCAGTCGATGTCATCGTCTCGACGAGGAGTCGAAGTGCAGTAGTCGATGTCATCGTCTTGACGAGGAGTCGAAGTGCAGCAGTCGACGTCATTGTCTCGACAAGGAGTCAAAGTGCAGCAGTTGTCATAGTTTCGACAAGGTGTCGAAGTGCAGCAGTCGTCATTGTCTTGACAAGTAGTCGAAGTGCAGCAGTCATCATCGTCTCGACAGGGAGTCAAAGTATAGCAGTCGTCACCGTCCCGACAAGAAGTCAAAGTATAGCAGTCGTCACTGTCTCGACAAGAAGACAAAGTATTGCAGTCGTCATCGTCTCGACAGAAAATCTTAGTGCAGCAGTCGTCATAGTCTCGACAGGAAGTCGAAGTGCAGCAGTCGCAGTCATCTTCGTTTCGACAAGAAGTCGAAGTGCAGCAGTAGTCATCGTTGCGATAAGAAGTTGATGTGCAGCATTTGTCATCGTTTCGAAAAGAAGTCGAGGTGCAGCAGTCATCATGGTCTCAAAAGAATGTGAAGCAAGCAGTCGTCATTGTCTCGACATAAGCCAAAGTGCGGCAGTTGACAATATTTCGACAAGAAGCAAAGTGCAGAAGTAGTCAAAGTCTCAACAAGAAGTTGAAGTGCACCAGTAGTCATCGTCTTAACAAGGAGTATTGCAGTTGTCATCCTCTCGACAAGAAGTCTTAGTGCAGCAGTAATCAACGTCTCATCAAAGAGTTGAAGGGCAGCAATTGTCATAGTCTTGTTCTTTAAAAGTAAAAGCACCGTTGTCATTGTCTCGAACAGGAGTCCAATTTCCGCGGTAGTCTTCGTTTCGACGAGAAGTTGAAGCGCAGAGGTCATCATGGTCTCAAAGAAAGTGAAGCAAACAGTTGTCATAGTCTCGACAAGAAGTCGAAGTGCGGTAGTCGACATCGTCGCAACAAGGAGTTGAGGTGCAGCAATCTTCATCGTCCCAACAGAGAGTTACAAGGAGTTGAAGTGCGGCAGCCCTCATCGTCTCGACAAGATGTCAATGTGCAGAAGTCATTATCGTCTTGTCAAAGAGTTAAAGGGCAGCAATTGTCGTCGTCTTGAAAAGAATTAAAAGTAAAGGCACAGTCGTCACTGTCTCGACAAGGAGTCCAAGTGCCGCGGTCGACTTCGTCTCAACGAGAAGTCGAAGTGCAGCATTCATCATGGTCTCAAAGATAGTGAAGCAATTGGTCATCACTGTCTCAACATGAAGCCAAAGTGCGGCAGTCATGGTCTCAACATGAAGTTGATATGCAGCAGTCATCATCGGCGAGATAAGAAGTCAAAGTGCAACAGTAGTCATCAACTCGGCAGTCGTCTTAGTCTCGACAAGAAGTCGTCATCGATTTGACACGAAGTCGAAGTGCAAAAGTAGTCATCGGCTCGACAAGGTGTCCAAGTGCTGCGGTTGTCATCCTTTCGACAAGAAGTCAAAGTGTAGCAGTCATCTTCATCTCGACGCAAAGTCCTAAGTACAGCAGTCATCATGGTCTCAAAGAAAGTGAAGGAAGCAGTCGTCATGGTCTCTACACAAGACCAAAGTAAAGGCAGTCTTCGTCTTGACAAGAAGTCGAAGTGCAGCATTCATCATGGTCTCAGAGAAAGTGAAGGAAGCTGTCGTCATTGTCTCAACATGAAGCCAAAGTGCAGCAGTTGTCAGTGTCTCGACAAGAAGCAAACTGCAGAAGTAGTCATCGTCTCGACAAAAAGTTGAAGTGCAGCAGTAGCCATCGTCCAGACATTAGGTCGGTGTGCACCAGTCGTCATCGTCTCGACAAGAGGTTGTCATCATCTCGACAAGAGGTCGAAATGCAGCAGTCATTATCGTCTCGAAAAGAATTAAAAGTAAAATCACCATCGTCATTGTCTCGACAAGAAGTTGAAGTGCAACATTCATCATCGTCTCGACAAGAAGTTGAAGTGCAGAAGTAGTATAGAAGTAGTCATTGGCTCAACAAGAAGTCGAAGTGCAGCAGTCATCATCGTCTCGACAAGTAGTTGAAGTGCAGAAGTAGTCATCGGCTCGACAAGGAGTCTAAGTGCTGCGGTTGTCATCCTCTCGACAAGAAGTCAAAGTGCAGCGGCATCATGGTCTCAAAGAAAGTGAAGCAAGCAGTCGTCTTTCTTTCGATGAGAAGTCTGAGTGCAGCAGTTATGTCTCAACAAGAAGTCGGAGTGCAGCAGTCGTCATCGTCGCAATAAATAGTTGGAGTGCCGCAGTTGTCACCGTTGCAATAAATAGTTGGAGTGCCGCAGTCGTCATCGTTGCAATAAATAGTTGGAGTGCAGCAGTCGTCATCGTCTCAACAAGAAGTTGGAGTGCAGCCATCATCGTGTTAGCAAGAAGTTGTCATGGTCTCGACAAGAAGTCAAAGTGCAGCTGTCATTATCAGCTTGACAAGAAGTTGAAGTGTAGCAGTAGTCATCGTTGTGATAATAAGTCGAAGTATAGCAATCGTTATTGGCTCGACGAGAAGTTAAAGTGCAGCAATTGTCAATGTCTTGACAAGAAGTCGAAGTATAGCAGTCGTCATGGTCTCAAAGAGTGGCAGTCGACAATATCTCAACAAGAAGCAAAGTGCAGAAGTAGTCATCATCTCGACAAGAAGTTGAATTGCAGCAGTAGTCATCGTCTCAACAAGAGGTTGAATTGTCATCTCTTGTTCTTTAAAAGTAAAAGCACCATCATCATTGTCTCGAACAGGAGTCCAAATGCCGCGGTCGTCTTCGTTTCGACGAGAAGTCTAAGTGCAGCAGCAGTCATCATGGTCTCAAAGAAAGTGAAGCAAACAGTTGTCATTGTCATATAAGGCTAAGTTGAAGTGCAGCGATTCTTTATTGTCCCTTCAAGAATTCAAAGTACAGTTGTCATTGTCTGGACAAGAAGTTGTTGAAAGTACAGTTGTCATTGTCTTGACAAGAAGTTAAATTGCAGCAGTCGTCATCATCTCGCCGAGAAGTCTTAGTGCAGCAGTAGTCATCGTCTTCACGAGAAGTCTTAGTGCAGCAGTAATCATCGTCTTCACGAGAAGTCGAAGTGCAACAGTAGTCATCGTCTCCACGAGAAGTCTTAGTGCAGCAGTCGTCTTCTTCTCGACGAGAAGTCTTAGTGCAGCAGTCTTCATGGTCTCAAAGAAAGTGAAGCAAGCAGTATTGTCAAGTGAAGCAAGCAGTCATTATCTCGACATGAAGTCTAAGTGCAGCAGTTGTCAACGTTTCAACATTAAGTTGAAGTGCAGACTGCTGCACTTCGACAAGAAGTCTGTGTCCAACAGTTGTCATCGTCGTGACAAGAAGTTGAAGTGCAGGAGTTGTCTCAACAAGATGTCGATGTGCAGCAGTCGTCTTCTTCTCGACAAGAAGTTAACATGCACCAGTCGTCGTCGTCGTCCCAACAAAGAGTCGTAGTGCGGCAGTGGTCATCGTCTCGACAAGAAGTCGAAGTGCGGCAGTGGTCATCGTCTCAACAAGAAGTCAATGTGTAGCAGTTGGCGTCGATCCAATAACGAGTTGATGTGCAGCAGTCATCGTTCCAACAAGAAGTCGAAGTGCAGCAGTAGTCATCGTCTTGACGAGAAGTCAAAATAAGCATCGTCTCGATGAGAAGTTGAAGTGCAGCAGTGGTCATCGTCTCAACAAGAAGTAGGAGTGCTGCAGTTGTCATCGTCTCGACGAAGTTGAAGTGCAGCAGTCGTCATCGTTTTGACAAGATGTCAATGTGCAGCAGTCGTCATCGTCTCGACAAGATGTCAATGTGCAGCAGTCGTTATTGTCTCGACAAGAAGTTGACATGCACCAGTCGTCATCGTCCCAACAAGAAGTTGAAGTGCAGCAGTAGTCATCGTCTCGACGAGAAGCTGAAGTGCAGCAGTCATCATGGCCTCAAAGAAAATGAAGCAAGTAGTTGTCATTGTCTCGACATGAAGTCTAAGTGCAGCAGTCGTCAACGTTACGACATTAAAGTTGAAGTGCAGGAGTCATCATCGTCCCAACAAGAAGTTGAAGTGCAGTAATCGTCACTGTCCCAACAAGAAATGAAGTGTAGCAGTAGTCATTGTCTTTGAAGTGCAGGAGCCGTCATCGTCGCGACTAGATGTTGATGTGCAGCAATCTTCATAGTCTCGAAAAGAAGTTGATGTGTAGCAGTCGTGGTCGTTTTAACAGGTAGTCAATGTGCAGCAGTCATAGTCATCTCGAAAAGAAGTCGATGTGTAGCAGTCATCGTCGTCCCAATAGGTAGTCAATGTCCAGCAGTAGTCATCGTCTCGACGAGAAGTCGAAGTGCAGCAGTAGTCATCGTCTCGACTAGAAGTCAAAGTGCATCAGTAGTCATCGTCTCGACTAGAAGTCAAAGTGCATCAGTAGTCATCGTCTCGCCGAGAAGTCGAAGTGCAACAGTAATCATCGTCTCGCCAAGAAGTCGAAGTGCAGCAGTCGTCATCGTCTCGCCGAGAAGTCGAAGTAGAGCAGTCGTTCATCGTCTCGCCGAGAAGTCTAAGTGGAGCAGTTGTTCATCGTCTCGCCGAGAAGTCGAAGTGGAGCAGTTGTTCATCGTCTCGACTAGAAGTCAAAGTGCATCAGTAGTCATCGTCTCGCCGAGAAGTCGAAGTGCAACAGTAATCATCGTCTCGCCAAGAAGTCGAAGTGCAACAGTAATCATCGTCTCGCCAAGAAGTCGAAGTGCAACAGTAATCATCGTCTCGCCAAGAAGTCGAAGTGCAACAGTAATCATCGTCTCGCCAAGAAGTCGAAGTGCAGCAGTCGTCATCGTCTCGCCGAGAAGTTGAAGTAGAGCAGTCGTTCATCGTCTCGCCGAGAAGTTGAAGTGGAGCAATCGTTCATCGTCTCGCCGAGAAGTCGAAGTGGAGCAGTTGTTCATCGTCTCGACGAGAAGTTGAAGTGCAGCAGTCATTCATCGTCTCGACGAGAAGTCGAAGTGTAGCAGTCATTCATCGTCTCAACAAGAAGTTGGAGTGCAGCAGTCTTTCATCTTGACAAGAGGTCATCATCTTCTCGACAAAAAGTCGAAGTGCAACATGGTTGTCATCGTCACAAGATGATGTTGAAGCGGAGCAGTTGTGATAGTTTCGACAAGAAGTTGAAGTGCAGCAGTTGTCACAGTGTTGACAAGAAGTCTAAGTCAAGCAATCATTATCGTCTCAACAAGACGTCTGAGTGCAGCAGTCGCCATCGTCTCAACAATAAGTGGAAGTGCAGCAGTCACCATCGTCTCAACAAGAAGTCGAAGTGCAGCAGTTGTCAACGTGTTGACAAGAAGTCGTCATGGTCTGGACAAGAAGTTAACGTGCAGCAGTCATCATCGTCTCGACAATAAGTCAATACGCAGTAGTCGTCAACGTCTCGACCATTTGTCGAAGTAAAAGTACATTCGTCATTGTGCCCATAAGGTAAAGTTGAAGTGCAGCAGTTGTCATCGTCGGGACAAGAATTCGTAGTGCGGCAGTCCTCATCGTCTCGACAAGACGTCGAGGTGCGGCAGCACTCATCGTCTCGTCTCGACAAGAAGTCAAAGTGCAGCAGTAGTCATCGTTTCGGCAAAAAGTTGAAGTGCAGCAGTTGACCTCGTTGCGACAAGAAGTCGAAGTGCAGCAGTCGTCATCTTCTCGCCAAGACGTCGAAGTGCAGCAATCGTCATCGTCTTGACAAGAATTCAATGTGCAGCAGTCATTATCGGCGCGACATTAAGTCGGTGTGCAGCAGTCACCATCGTCTCAACAAGAAGTTGAAATGCAGCAGTCGCCATCGTCTCAACAAAAAGTTGAAGTGCAGCAGTTGTCATCATGGTCTCAACAAAAAGTCAAAGTGCAGCTGTAGACATCTCGACGAGAAGTTGAAGTGCAGCAGTCGTCATCGTCTCGCCGAGAAGTCGAAGTGCAGCAGTCGTCATAGTCTCGACAAGAAGTCGAAGTGCAGCAGAAGCGCAGCAGTAGTCGTAGTCTTGACAAGTAGTAGCAGCAGCAAAGCCTGTGCCAAGATGGTAGCAGTAGTATCTTTTTGGGCAACCTATGAAGTACTATCCACCTGTTATAAGGAGCAACAGAAGTTATGTCAACTATTGAGAATCACCAGCAGTCAAAGTTTTATTGTACAAGTATATTATATAAAACTCTGATCATTTAGTTTCTCTCTTAATTCTGGAAAAATTCAATAAAATATTAAAGATAATCTTGTGTACAATAATAAACTCTTAATGTAAATATATTTTATACTAGTGAAAAGTCATTAAAAACTTTTATTTCAAATATAATTTAATATTCTATCCATCTTTTTTATTGTAAAATTATTTTATCCAATGTTCATTGCCTGCTGTTTCAGAAGTGAGGAAAGTATTCAAGTAAAATAAAAGGTTTCCACCTCATACAAAACAGTGTTTGCCTGGTTAATATATCAAGTATGCAAAACTCAAGTACTATTTGAACATTATAAGCACTGTATTTATAAAAACTTTTCTGCCATCAAGCCATAAAAATAGATGACATAAGTTTCTGATAATAATTCACAACAAAACTACATGCAAAAACCACTAGGAATGGAAAAAAAAAATAGTGAATTACACCACCCTTCTAACAAGTAAATATCAAATAAGATAATCCTTACAGAAATTGTTTTAATTAATAAATCTAAAAATACCTGCTGATGGGGGGCAAACTGAAGAGAATTAAGGTTCTCAGTTATCACACACCCTGCATCAATAATTAAGGTCCTCAGTTATCACACACCCTGCATCAATAACTATAAGAAGTTGGTTACTGGACATTTAGTAATTGCATGGATTATCAATGCTTTTCGCAATTTACTCCTAAAGACACCTTGGGATAAATGTCTAGCAAAAATTTCCTCCCATAAAATAAGGCTAATAGTGATTGGAAGGTTTGTCATGTTTCTCTTCTTACTTCTCCTAGCTAAATATAAAGAAAAAAACCAATTCATTAAAAAGTAAACAATGAAGGAACCTAAAAATTAGAATTCTAAGTTGAGATTATGAAAATCCTTGGGAAATGCATGACAGGGGTTTAATTTCTAAAGGGAGCTGCAAGTTTTTTTATTTAAAAATCATATGATCATTAAATCTTATTGAGCCCAGTACCTTGTTATTACACCCATCCAGATTTATTGGCAGACGTTAAAATATTCAAGCAGAATTTCTAATAACTTCTAGTGATGTCCTTAGAACAAGCTCTTCTTGCACATGCCCTGGAAAAGACAGAATAAATTGAGGATGTAGAAATTAAGACTAAAATTCTCTAAGTCTGAATTAGTGAAAAATATTGTTCCTTCTCTTCATACAGAAATGATCACTCACACCAATTATTCTAAACAAATGACTGACTAGTAAACTACAATTCAAATCAACAGCTGTACTGTAATCTACAAACATATTCTTTGTATAGTTAACCTTAAATACTAAAGTATATAATCCCATATTACTTCCCTCCAAATTAGTTTTCCCTTAGAACTTTTATAGAACTACAGGTACTAAAACACATTATCTTGGTAATATAACAATTCTGTCTTCATCTATTAATGTACCTGATGGACCAACTTCATCACCCCTTGCCTAACTTCAAGATCTAAAATAAATGGTTTAAACTTTAAAATTTACAGTTACAGTAATTATTTCAACGATAGGGTGTTCTTAGTCAAATATGTTTAAATACAAGTGCCATTTTGTATGGTCAACCTAATTAACACCAGCACTTTATCATAAAGATTTATGTGAAGGGTCAACTAAATGTAATGCTAACATTTTGCATAATTGAAGGAGTCTTCAGCTCACTAGAGGGGCAATTCGGCAAGAAAATTGGCAATTAAAGATAACATACTTCCTGTTACATGGGAGAGTACAAGCATTTTACTCTGTAGAAGATAAGAAGCTAAGTTATTCTGGGGTTATGAATGCACAAGAAATGAAGAAAGCCCAAAAACACTATGCTGCTTCTCCAATACCAGATAAACTGCCAAAGACTTGTAAACCTCTAACCAAAGAGGGCAAAGATAAGCATTATTGAAAGAAGTTTATTATTTAGAAGCTTTGCAGACAATGGTACAGATTATAAAAAATGGTTTTGCCTCACAAAGTAGTGAAAAGGCAGTAGACTAAAGTAAGAATTTTATTGGCCAGGAATTGGTGTAGTAATGAGAATATACTGTATTGCCAGTTCTGTGATATCTACCAGAAAAATTACCAAAAGGGTAAAGTTAGTAAAGCACTATTAGATGAAGTCCTGCTGATAGAGAATCCTTTCAAGATGGTTGCTGTTAATCTGTATGTCCTATTAAACAAAAAATCCTGAACTTACAAACTTAATGGATTCCAAGAAGCTGTTTGCAAGTCAAATAGTTTTCAAGTCAAATTTTGTTAAAATGTTGGCCTAGGGTAGGGCCTAACCTGACTCCCATGCCTGCAATTTCCATCTACAAAAGTGAGGTTTTCATATGCAATAAATATCAGGTTATTGCAAATCTGGTTTTGGTTACTGTATTTCATGATAATAGTTTTATTATAGTGTTCTTTATCTTATTACAATATATGAACTTTAAATACAATATTTGAGGTTTATGATTTCAAATGGATTTGTCTTTGTATATCTGAATGTTTATAAGTTGAGGATCTTCTGTATAAGGAGAAAGAGTCCATAAAAATCACTATTATTTATAGTTAACCCATGATACAAAGAAAGTACAGAGCACCAATTAATATTACTTTTGAGGGCTGTTCTATCTTATTTTCTTTCCTCACAGGGTTATTTTCCCTGTTGGAGCCCTTGAACTTAATGCACCCTGCTTCTCCAACTAGGGTTGCATCTTAGATAGTATATGGTAATGCTAATTACCTAAATAGGGTGGAGCTTACTCATGAAAGAGACTTTGAAATGATGGCCAAAATACATCACAGGCAAGTAAAAATATTCTTAGAGATTTATAATTAAATGCAATAAATTAATGAATACATTAAAGTTATGTATCTATAGTTAACTCATGATACAAACAAAGTACAGAGTACCAATTAATATTGCCTTCATAGACCAATAAATATGCTGCCTATGTGGTACAAACATCAAACACTCACCATTAATCATGTATGGGAACACTCTCCATGGTGTATGATATGCATTTACCAGTCTAGTGTTAAAATGCTGGTAATAACTTATGGCTGTGATTATTCCGGAATTTGCAGTCCTCACTTCATATTTTCTTCCTTCAGTGGATCCCTTTCCATCCTCCCATATTACAAGGAAAACTATGGCTGGTGAAAGAACCAAAGAATTAAGCACAAAAATTGTTTTGTCATTGAAATACATTATTTCTTCACTAGCACTGTACTATAGAATTTACTGGAACAAAAAATACTTTAGAAACCATTGTGTTTTGGAAAATTTTAAAGCTTCGCTATTCTTTACGATAACTATGAATTTTAATGTTTATACTCTACTGTAGGCTATAAGCTTTACGATGCTGAATACTGCCATGAGTAGAAATCTTACATTCTGCTTCTTATTACAAGTACTGTATACATCTGGATGAATATGTGAATCCAATGGTAAATGTTAACCGAATGCAACACTACCTACCACAGCCTATTTAAAGTTGATCACCATTTCAGGAGAACTGTGACCAAGAAATCACCAAAGTTTATTCAAATAATAATTCCGAGCGACACCTGACAATATTTTGTTTCCTTCAAATAATGATACGGTATTTATGATCACTTATACAACAGCTAGATATTTTCTCACTCACACGAATATTAAAATAAATCACCACTTCATATGCTGAAGAATTAAAAAACTACAGGTTTATCTAAAAATTTTGTGGTTTTGTGACAGGGACCAATTAGATATTTTATCTTCTGGATGACATTCTAGCCACCTTTTCAACCCCTGTGAAATTGAATTCAATAATAATAATAATAATAATAAAAAAAATTATTATTATTACTTGCTAAACTACAACCCTAGTTGGAAAAGCAGGATGCCAAAATCCCAGGTGATTACAGGGAAAAATACCCCTGTAAGAAAAGGAAAGAAGGAAATAAGCTATAAGAGTACAAGTAACGAACAAGTAAAATAAATTATAGGCCAGACTATTTGGTGTTTGTGTAGGCAAAGGAAAAATGACCCATAACCAGAGAAAGGGATCCAATGTAGTACTGTCTGGCCAGTCAAAAGACCCAATAACATTCGCGATAGTATCTCAACGGGTGGCTGGCCAACCTACTGCCATCAACTATATAACAACTGCATTAATTTACAACTTAAAAAAATTAGAAGAAACCTTACCTTACAATTTACTGTAGCTCACGATACTTGCCTGTACTCAAACTATGTACCATAAAGTATTTGCTGACAAATTCTGTTCAGGATACTGTACTTCTCTTACAGGAGTTTTCCTTTTTTGCTATGTGTGCCATCTTCAACTTCTGCTATCTACAATTCATTTACTGACAACTTCTATCCAGGATACTTCTCTCACATGAAATTCTTTTCTTTTTTTGCTTTGTACTCCATCATCAACTTCTGCAAGTACAGATTAAATTCTTGAATATCCAATGTAATATTCAACCTTTAAAAACTATAAGTACAGTATTCTAGGGCCACTTTTAATAGCCCCAATATGATACAAAAACTGCAAAATAAATTCCATGGCTTAGCCATTGAAAGAGACCTTAGTACACTATAAAGCCTTGAAGGTAACTATGAGACCGCATTCATTACTTCACCAAAATTGTCCGACTGAATCTCGCTGTTACCAGTATGCCAATGTGCTTAAACTCTGGGTTGGGCAAAAACTTTTTACTTTCTTGATTATCACAATACCCAGATCACGATGAAGCAGAAAGTCAAATTCGATCCTGTCGTTACTGCTACATGGAGGCCAGGATCATTCATTCAGGGGGTTTCTCCAGTCATACATATCCTTTGAGGTGGCCCCAAATTACTACCCAGGTGAACATCTGAAAGAACCCCTGGGTAGTGGTACCAGTCTCGAGCCCAGAGCCAGGAAATGGTATATCGAACGATAATGGGAGTAGGGAGGTAGCCTACTGATAATGAACTGATGTACGGGTACAGTGCTAAAAGTACGCGTTCTTCAGATCCACTGGAAGCAAGAAGATTTCTCTCACGGAATTCTACAAGCAATCCCCTCCAACATCCCTCCCGATTCTGTCCACAAGGCCAGGGTTCTAATAGATGCTGGAAGAATGAACGAGTACTCTTATCAACAAAAGAAGGTACAGTAGTAAGCACTTGTCCCAAAGGACTTTCACTACCCAAGGCTCCACCCCATGCTCTATCACGGGAAACAACAAATAAATTCGGAAAACTATCATACTGTAATTTTGTTATTTTTTTCTCACTTATTATGCATTTGTGCAGATAAAAGTACTGAGAAAGATTTTGTTTTCACATATAGGGTAGTTTACCAAAGAAAAATATAAATTAGAATGTAAGATGTGTGTGGAGTAATGAAATTGAACCAAACACATTCCTATCTAAAGGACGCTGGTTTGTATTCACATAAAGAGCAAATATGACAAATTTGGAGATAATTTGTATTTTTCCCAACCATACAAACCTTAGCTATTTACATGGGGTTTTACTTTTGGCGTAGCTGAAATGACGAGCCATTAGAATTTTCACGAGGGTTAACTACCCCCGCGCTAGTTAGCAAGGGGGTAGGGGGAGTGGTAGCTAGCTACCCCTCCCCCCCTCACACACTGGTGAACTGCTTCACTTCGAGGTAGGACTTGCATGGGGGACAGGGCTGGCGGGCAAATATGTGTAAATAGCTAAGGTTTGTATGGTTAGGAAAAATACAAATTATCTCCGAATTTGTCATTTGTTCCGTAACCGAAATACAGTACAAACCATGCTATTTACCCCTTAGGTAGGGAGGAAAGTCCCGGCCTTGCTGGCTTTGGCTTTTACCCGGGGACTCAGAAACCGAGTGAGCAGCACTTCGAGAAAAAGTCCCTGCACCTCGCAAGTTCCTTGCTCCGCATGGAACGTGCGGCCTACATAAACTTGTGTGTGGAGGGTTGAAGTGTGACTTGTCCTAGGAAGTTGACCTGAAGTCCTTTAGATGGAATTCTAGGCTAGGACGTTCCCAATACCACCTCGTCAGGGTGTGGGGGACGCGACAGTATTATCTTAATACTAGGAACACAAGGAAGCATGGTTTACCTGCAGAGGTTCGAGGTCAGCTATGCAGAGAACCAAGGATGCTGCTTTCCCAAAGAGAGGGGAGGATGAAGAAAGAAGTAAGGGCCAGACACACACTTTCATTCACGCAGACTAAAACCGGGTAACAATGCCCTCAACCTTCTGCTACCTGTCTATTAAGGAGCCTGAGGTTAGACCAGCTGTTGTGCAGCCACCACAGGGCCGATCGAGAATGTATCAAGGCTCCTGTGGGTCACGTCGTGCAGGTAGTGGGCTGTGAAGGTCGTTTGACGCTTCCAGACCCCAGCTTGTAGCACCTGCGTCACCGAGAAGTTTCTCTTGAAAGCCAGAGACGTAGCGATGCCTCTGACAACGTGTGCTCTGGGACGACGTGACGGAGTAAGGTCTGGATTCAAGGCGTGATGGACGACCCTTCGGATCCAGGCAGAGATAGTGTTCTTGGTGATCCTCCTCTTCGTCCTTCCCGTGCTCACAAACAGGGCTTGCACGCGAGGACGGACTGCAGCCGTTCTCTTCAGATAACGCCTCAGACTTCTCACTGGGCATAGTAACAGATGGTCTGGGTCACTTGTTACAGAACGGAGACTCGAGACCCTGGAGGAGTCAAACCGTGGTCCGGGACTCCAGGGTTCTGAGTCTTAACTACAAACTCAGGGACGAACCCGAACGTTGGGCAACCTATGAAGTACGTATGAGAGACCATGAAGTTCACCGACCCGCTTGGCTGACGCCAAACCGAGCAGGAACGCCGTCTTCCAAGTCAGGTGTCGATCAGAGGCCTGACGTAATGGTTCGAGCGGAGGTCTCTTAAGAGCCCTGAGGACTCGAACCACGTTCCAAGGAGGTCTCACTTCCGACTGAGGGCAGGTAAGCTCGTAGCTTCGTATGAGTAAAGAAGGTTCCAGCGAGGAAGAAATGTCCATTCCTTTCAGCCTGAAGGCTAAGCTTAAGGCTGAGCGATAGCCTTTCACCGCCGAGACTGGAAGGCGCATTTCCTCCCGCAAATACACGAGAAACTCCGCTATTGCTGGAATAGTGGCATCGAGGGGAGAGATACCCCTCCCACGACACCAACCACAGAAGACTCTCCACTTCGCCTGGTAGACCCCTGCGGATGACTTCCGCAGGTGTCGAGACATCCTTTCCGCAACATGTTGCGAAAAGCCTCTCTCAACGAGGAGACGCTGGATAGTCTCCAGGCGTGAAGCCGAAGCGAAGCTACGGCCTTGTGGTAGATGTTGCAGTGTGGTTGCTTGAGTAGCTCGTGTCGTGGGGGGAGTTCTCTCGGAAGTTCCGTCAGGAGCTGCAGAAGGTCCGGGAACCACTCTGCCTGATGCCATAGCGGAGCTATTAAGGTCATTGACAGATTGACCGATAGTCTGGTCTTGTTGAGCACCCTTCTCATCAGACAGAACGGTGGAAAGGCGTAGACGTCGATGTTGTCCCACCGTTGTTGGAAGGCATCTTGCCAGAGTGTCTTGGGGTCCAGGACTGGGGAGCAGTACAGCAGCAGCTTGAAGTTCAAAGCTGTCGCGTACAGGTCCACTGTTGGGGAACCCCACAAAGTCAGGACTTTGTTGGCTACTTGAGGATCCAAAGACCACTCGGTACTCACTATTTGCGAAGCCCTGCTCAGACTGTCGGCGAGCAGATTCCTTTTGCCCGGAATGAAGCAAGCTGATAGTGGAATAGAGTGGACTTCGGTCCACCTCGGTATCTCTACTGCAAGATGGGATAGCTGTAGTGAAAAGGTACCTCCCTGCTTGTTGATATAAGCCACTACCGTTGTGTTGTCGCTCATCACCACCACAGAGTGGTCAGCAAGGACCTGTTGGAACTGTTTTAGGGCCAGTTAGACGGCCTTCATTTCTAGCAGGTTGATGTGGAGGCACCTTTCTGATTCTGACCACAGGCCTGAGATCCTCTGGTTCAGAACATGGGCCCCCCACCCTTCTTTTGACGCGTCCCAGAACAGCATCAAATCCGGGGGGAGGACGAGAAGATCCACTCCCGTTCGTAGGTTTTCGTCGGTCAGCCACCACTGCAGGTCCGTCCGTTCCACGGGTCCCATGGGCACCAGAGTGTCCGGGGAATCGTTGCCTTGATTCCACCGGGACTTGAGCCGCCATTGAAGGGATCTCATCCTGAGGCGGCCGTTCGTAACTAGACGGGCCAGGGAGGCTAGGTGACCAAGGAGACGCAACCAAGATTGGGCTGGAAGGGCTTCCTGTCCGAGGAAAGGTCTTGTGACCCTCCTCAGCCTTGCTATCCTATCATCTGATGGAAAGGCTTTGTGGAGATTGGTGTCTAATATCATGCCTAGATATACCAGTCGTTGAGTTGGAAGCAGAGAAGACTTCTCGAGGTTTACCATGATCCCTAGATCTTGGCAAAGTCCTAGAAGCTTGTCTCGGTGTCGAAGAAGGGTCGACTCCGAGTCTGCCAGGATCAGCCAGTCGTCCAGATAGCGGAGGAGACGGATGCCGATCCTGTGTGCCCACGAAGAAATCAGGGTGAACACTCTGGTGAACACCTGAGGAGCTGTGGAGAGACCGAAACACAGCACCTTGAACTGGTAGGTCTTGTTGTCTAGGCTGAATCTCAAGTACTTCCTGGAAGACGCATGGACTGGGATCTGGAAGTACGCGTCCTTCAAATCCAGAGTGCACATGAAGTCTTGCGGTCTCACTGCAAGTCTGACCGTGTCCGCTGTCTCCATGCTGAATGGAATTTGCTTGACAAACTTGTTCAGAGCTGAGAGGTCGATGACAGGTCTCCAGCCTCCAGAAGCCTTCTTTACAAGAAAGAGTCTACTGAAGAAGCCTGGGGAGCCGTCGACGACCTCCTGGAGAGCATCCTTCTTGAGCATAGTCTCGACTTCTGCCCAAAGGGCTAGCCCCTTTACCGATCCCATGGTATAGGAGCTCAACGACGCTGGATTCCCTGTTAGGGAAGGAAGAGATGTTATGAATGGGACGCGATATCCTTGGCTGGTCACAGAGATCGTCCAGGAATCGGCCCCGAATTGCTGCCACCTGTTCGCGCAACTTTGTAGGCATCCCCCCCCTGGTGGACATGCAGGGGGATTGCCAATCCTAGCGTTTACGGCCTCGGCCGCTCCCTCTAGGATTCTTAACTCCCCTGGAGGACTTACCGCCTTTCTTGTCCTTGACAGGAAAGGGCTGCTGCTTAGACACCTTGGCCTTCGCTGCCGGAGCCTGTCTCGATGTCCTAGATTGACGAGACTGCTGCTGCTGCTGTTAAGGAGCTTGAGGTTTGTAGGGCCGAGATGTAAGGGCCCTTTGGAGGAGCGAATCCTGATTCAACTTCCTTCATCTCTCAGCTGTCCGTTCTACATCCTTGGGCTCGAACAAACTCTCTCCAAGGATGGAGGAGTGTCTGAGCCTGCCGACATCCACGGCTTGGACCCTCGAGTGGAACCTCTCGGTCACGGCATCCCGACGTTTTAGGATCGAGTTTGCCCTCATCGAAACTTGGCGAGCTAAAAACTCGATGGAGCGCTTGCCCGAGAGGAGGAAAGTCTCAAGGGCCTTCCTGGTGCTCTCCTTGGACAAGTCCTCGGATCGCAACAGGATGCCCAGAGACCCCCCAGATGTCCAGCTACGAAGTGGCCTGCATGGCACACTTCGCAACCTTCTCCTGGCTTAGGATCTCCGTAGCCAAGAATGTCACCTGCCGGGCGGAGAGTTTCTCTAGAGAAATCCCCCTAGAGAGCTCTTCCACGGAGTGGTGGAGGGGAAGAGCTAAACTAGACTCCCCAATGATCTCGAAGTACCTCCTCTGCTGTACGCGAGGAGGTGGGAGGAGTTTGTTCCTGGCAGAGGAACAGCTGGAGGAGGCGAGTTCGGCGAGCTGGCCCTCAGCCTTGTCTCTGGCACCCTTCACTCCCTGGGACCAGGGCAGAGCCGCGCTGGCCTTTGGGAGCTTCTGGGTACCATAGACTTGGTCCAGGACCGTATCCTTGCCTTCGCGAGGGGCGGTCTCGGGGTCCTTGAATCCGTTGAGTTGCCTCATCAAACTCAGGACCTGCCAGAAGGCATGCTCCGACTCGTGCTGCTCCCCTCCTTGCGGGCTGGCAGCGAGGTCTCCTGTCCCCAGTAGCTCTATCTGGGGAGATACGTAGACATTCTCCCGGGGTCTCGGTAGCTCCGGTCGAATCCGGGTGGAAGACTTAGGGGGACAGTCTTCGAGTCCTTAGGCTCCCTCCTGGGAGGGATAGAGGACTCAAGCAGAGAAGTCTGGGGGCTCCTCTCCACGCGAGACGGTTCTCTTCCTTGAGGTGGGGTTCCTCCCATTGGTGCCGTGGGAGAATGCCTCACCTCGCTGGATTCCCCCGAGGACGGAAAGGCTTCGTCCACAGGGGAAGGAGAAAACGTCTGCGAAGGGGAAGGGGCCTTCCCGACAGACTTCTTGGGAGCCAACTTAACCCTGGGAGAAGTAACCACGAAATCCACTCCTCTCCTTCTCTTCAGCGGGAAGCGGGAGCCGTTGGTTTCAATCCCAGATCAGCGAGGGCCGGCTTCATCGCCTGCACGACCACTTTGATCAGGGACCCGAACCAAGGCTGGCGGCTGACCGACGCGGTGTCAGCAACACCCGCTGGAGGGAAGGGGATCGGCTGATCCTTAGGAGTGGATACTACGGGGCCTGCCTGAAAAGAAGAAGAATGTTGCGTGAACCTCTCCGAAGATTCTTCCTGCGCTTGCGGGGTAGAGATCGCGATGACGAGGATCTGGAAGCACGCGTCCCCGACGGCTCGCACGGTTGGGCGGGCTGCGAAATCCGGCGGGAATCGTTGGCGGCGTCGCGCTGGTTGAATCGCTGGTTCGCGAGTGGGCGAACGTGGGCGCGCGGAGAAGAAGGCGCGGGCGCACGGGCGACCTGGCGAGGGCTGTTCTATCTTATTTTCTTTCCTCACAGAGTTATTTTCCTCGTTGAGAGCCCTTGAACTTAATGCACCCTGCTTCTCCAACTAGGGTTGCATCTTAGATAGTATATGGTAATACTAATTACCTAAATAGGGTGGAGCTTACTCGTGAAAGAGACTGAAATGATACCCAAAATACATCACAGGCAAGTAAAAATATTCTTAGAGATTTATAATTAAATGCAATAAATTAATGAATATATTAAAGTTACGTATCTATAGTTAACACATGATACAAACAAAGTACAGAGTATCAATTAATATTGCCATCATAGACCAATAAATATGCTGCCTATGTAGCACAAACATCAAACACTCACCATTAATCATGTATGGGAACACTCTCCATGGTGTATGATATGCATTTACCAGTCTAGTGTTAAAATGCTGGTAATAACTTATGGCTGTGATTATTCCGGAATTTGCAGTCCTCACTTCATATTTTCTTCCTTCAGTGGATCCCTTTCCATCCTCCCATATCACAAGGAAAACTATGGCTGGTGAAAGAACCAAAGATTTGAACACAAAAATTGTTTTGTCATTGAAATACATTATCTCTTTACTAGTACTGTACTACAGAATTTACTGGGACAAAAAATACTTTAGAAACCATTGTGTTTTGGAAAACTTTAAAGCTTCACAATTCTTTATGATAACTATGAATTTTAATGTTTATACACTACTGTATATGCTTTACAATGCTGAATACTCCTAGCAGTAGAAATCTTATATTCTGCTTCTTATTACAAGTACTGTATACATCTGGATGAATATGTGAATCCAATGGTAAATGTTAACTGAATGCAAAACTACCTACCACAGCCTATTTAAAGTTGATCACCATATCAGGACAACCGTGACCAAGAAATCACCAGTTTATTCAAATAATCCTGAGCGACACCTGACAATTTTTTGTTTCCTTCAAATAATGATATTTAGACCACTTATACAACAGCAAGATATTTTCTCTCACATGACTATTAAAACAAATCACCACTTCATATGCTTAAGAATTAAAAAAAACTACAGGTTTATCTAAAAAATTTGTGGTTTTGTGACAGGGACCAATTAGATATTTTATCTTCTGGATGACATTCTAGCCACCTTTTCAACCCCTGTGAAATTGAATTAAAAAATAATAATAATAATAATAATAACAAATAATTATTATTATTACTTGCTAAACTATAACCCTAGTTGGAAAAGCAGGATGCTAAAATCCCAGGTGATCAAAACAGAGAAAAATAGCCCTATAAGAAAAGGAAACAAGGAAATAAGCTATAAGAGTACAAGTAACGAACAAGTAAAATAAATTATAGGCCAGACTATTTGGTGTTTGTGTAGGCAAAGGAAAAATGACCCATAACCAGAGAAAGGGATCCAATGCAGTACTGTCTGGCCAGTCAAAAGACCCAATAACTCTCCCGATAGTATCTCAACGGGTGGCTGGCCAACCTACTGCCATCAACTATATAACAACTGCATTAATTTACAAGTTAAAAAATTAGAAACCTTACCTTACAAGTTACTGCAGCTCATGATACTTGCCTGTCTTCAAACTATGTACCATAAAGTATTTGCTGACAAATTCTGTTCAGGATACTGTACTTCTCGTACAGGAATTTTTCTTTTTTGCTATGTGTGCCATCTTCAACTTCTGCTTTTTAAAATTCAATTGCTGACAACTTCTATCCAGGATACTTCTCTCACAGGAAATTCTTTTTTTGCTTTGTACTCCCATCATCAACTTCTGCAAGTAGAGATTAAATTCTTGAATATCCAATGCAATATTCCACCTTTAAAAACTAAGTACAGCATTCTAGGCCCACTTCTAATAGCTCCACTATGATACAAACACTGCAAAATAAATTCCATGGCTTAGCCATTGAACGAAACCTTAGTACACTATATAGCCTTGAGGGTAACTACGAGACCACATTCATTGCTTCACCAAAATTGTCCAACTGGATCTCGCTGTTACCAGTATGCCAACGTGCTTAAACTCTGGGTTGGGCAAAAACTTTTGACTTTTTTGAGTATCACAATACCCAGATTACGATGAAGCAGAAAGTCAAATTCGATCCTGTTGTTACTGTAACATGGAGGCCAGGATCACTCACTCAGGGGTTTCTCCAATCATACATATCCTTTGAGGTGGCCCAAATTACTACCAAGGTAAACATCTGAAAGAACATCTGAGTGGTGGTACCCAGTCTGGAGCCCAGAGTCCTGAAATGGTATATCAAACCATAATGGGAGTAGGGAGGTAGCCTACTAATAATGAACTGATGTATGGGTACTGTACTAAAAGTACGCGTCCTTCATATCCACTGGAAGCAAGAAGATTTCTCTCATGTACAGTAATTCTTCAAGCAATCCCCTATAACATCCCTCCTGATTCTATCCACAAGGCCAGGGTTCTCGTAGATGCTGGAAGAACGAACGAGTACTCTTATAAATAAAAGAAGGCATAGTAGAAAGCACTTGTCCAGAAGGACTTTCATTAACCAAGGCTCCACCCCCTGCTCTAACATGGGAAACAACAAATAAATTCGGAAAACTACTAGTATCATACTGTAATTTAGTTATTTTTTTCTCTCATTATGCATTTGTGCAGATAATGTACTGAGAGTGTTTCTGTTTTCACATACTGTACTGTACAGGGTAGTTTACCAAAGAAAAATATAAATTAGAATGTAAGATGTGTGTGGAGTAATGAAATTGAACCAAACATATTCCTATCTAAAAGAACGGTGGTTTGTATTCACATAAGAGCAAATAAGGATTTCGAAAGCATTTCTTATGCCAGAGCCAACTGAACCACCATCGTGCTTGATTTATAATATACTGTACTGTAATCACCGAGATACGTTCTTGATAGGAACCCCCACCTAACCTAAGTTTCAAACTTCCTAAATAGCAGATTTTATTTATGGGGAAAATGTTGTTCATCTTTGTCTGAAATGCAATACAATAATATGATGTTAGTTCCATGATTTACAAAGTATGATTTAGTGTTACCATGAGTGAGTGAAACCTTTGGGAAGCAAGCACGGAATCGAGATTTAGTCTACATGGGGTGGAGCATTGCAAGTGCCTCCACCCCTGGTTGGTAAGTAAGGACACATGGGTTACATTATAGAACAGTGGAATATTATTTAGGGCATTGGAACTTCCATAATTGAACAGATCTTTGCAAATGCATTATTTTGATTCTCATATACTACTTGCAGAAACCTCTAATAACGAAGATAAGTAATGCTTCTGTCAAGTTACTTATTCGAACAGTATAAAGGATCCTATGTTTTATATTCTAAACCTCTTTGTTATTTACTTTGAATGTTGGAATATTGTATACAAAATAATGAAACGTTGGGGTAGAAATGAAGTTATATTTAGTCTGATAATGGGAGCACTTACCTATAACATGCCCCTTTGTTAAGTTTGCATAACTAATACAGTAATGAAATACTAGCCCACGGGGATAATGCACGTAACAAAACATGTTCAGCTTGCCAGAACACAGGAGCAACAGGATAATGTTTAATTGTGAGCAGTGGCGGCTCGTGAGTATAATTAGTAGGGGTAAAGCTCTAGAGAATTTGTAGCCATTATTTCAAGTGTAAAAGGAAAACTGGTATAGGAAAATATGACAAATTCGTAGATAATTTGTATTTTTCCTAACTATACAAACCTTAGCTATTTAATAGGGGAATTACTTTCGGCGTAGCTGAAATGACAAGCCATTAATTCTTAACGAGGGTTTACTACCCACACCGCTAGTTAGCGGGGGTAGGGGAGGGTAGCTTGCTACCCCCCTCCTCTCACACACCTGTGCTTGAGCCCACTTTGCTTGGAGGTAGGACTTATAGGGGGATAGGGTTGGCAGCCAAGTTTGGTTAAATAGCTAAGGTTTGTATAGTTAGGAAAAATAAAAATGATCTACAAATGTCATTTGTTCCGTAACTAGAATACAAACCACGCTATTTAATAGGGGTGACTCACCCATTAGGAAGGGTGGACGTCCCAGCCAGTCTGGCTTTTGGCTTTGCCTGGGAAGTCCCTGCACCTCGCTAAAACCTTGCTACGCAAGGTCTGCGGCCTACGCAAGCTGTGTGTGAAGGTATGAAGAAGTGTGACTCATCCTAGAAAGTTGTACTGAAGTTCTTTAGATGGAAACTTGTAGACTAGGACTTTCCCAATACCACCTCGTCAGAGTATGGGGACGTAACAGTATCAATATTAATATTAGGAACACAAGGGAGCATGGTTTACCTGCAGTGGTTTGAGGTCAGCTATGCAGAGAACCCAGGATGCTGCTTTCCCCAAGAGGGGGGATGATGAAGAAAAGAATAAGGGCCAGTTAAACCTTTTCACTCATGCATACTAAAATCGGGTAACAATGCCCTCAACCTTCTGTTACTTGTCCAATAAGGAGCTTGAGGTTTTAAACCAGCTGTTGTGCAGCCACCACAGGACCGATAGAGACCGTATAGAGTGTCCTGTGGGTCACGTCTTGCTGGTAGTGGGATGTGATTGTTGTTTGCTGTTTCCTCACCCCAGCTTGAAGAACCTGCGTCACTGAAAAATTTCTTTTGAAGGCCAGGGAAGTAGCTATGCCCCTGATATCATGTGCTCTGGGGCGACGTGACTGAGTAGGGTCTGGATTCAGTGCCAGATCAAAGACCCTGCGAATCCATGCAGAGATCGTGTTCTTGGCGACCCTCCTCTTAGTCCTTCCTGTGCCGACGAATAGTGCTGGCACACGAGGACAGGCTGCGGCTGTTCTTTTGAGGTGTTGCCTCAAACTCCTTACTGGGCATAGTAAGAGATGGTCTGGGTCATTCTGTTACAGTATGGAGAATAGAAATCTGGGAGTCGAATCGAGGATGCGCTACTCCTAGATTCTAAGTCTTGGCAACAAACACAGGGACGAAGCTGAACGTTACCTCCCCCCATCCCCTTGAATGGACGATGTCATGCGAGAGACCATGAAGTTCGCCGACTCGCTTGGCCGAGGCCAAAGCTAGCAGGAACACCTTCCAGGTTAGGTGGCAATCTGATGCCTGGCGTAATGGTTCATAGGGAGGTCTCTAAGAGACCTGAGAACTCGAACCACGTTCCATGGGGGAGGTCTCACTTCCGACTGAGGGCAGGTAAATTCATAACTCCGTATGAGTAGAGAAAGTTCTAGCGATGAGGAAATGTCCATTCCTTTCAGCCTGAAGGCTAGACTTGAGGCTGAGCGATAGCCTTTCACTGCCGAGACTGAAAGGCGCATTTCTTCACGCAAATACACGAGGAACTCCGCTATTGTTGGAATGGTGGCATCGAGTGGAGAGATACCCCTTCCACTACACCAACCACAGAAGACTTTCCACTTTGCCTGGTAGACTGCTGCTGAAGACTTTCGCAGGTGTCCAGACATCCTGATTGCAACTTGTTGCGAAAATCCTCTCTCAGAGAGGAGATGCTGGATAGTCTCAGGCGTGAAGCCGTAGTGAACTTACGGCTTTGTGGAAGATGTTGGCATGTGGTTGTTTGAGTAGATTGTGTCGTGGAGGGAGTTCTCTTTGTGGCTCCGTTAGGAGTTGCAGAAGGTCTGGGAACCATTCTGTGTGATGCCATAGCAGAGCTATGAGGGTCATTGAAAGATTGACTGATGTTCTGATCTTGTTGAGTACCCTCCTCATCAGACAGAACGGGGGAAATGCGTAAACGTCGATGTTGTCCCACAGTTGTTGGAAAGCATCTTGCTAGAGAGCCTTGGGGTCTGGGACTGGGGAACAGTACAGTGGGAGCCTGAAGTTCAGGGCCGTTGCGAAGAGGTCCACAGTCGGAGAACCCCACAAAGTCAGGACTTTGTTGGGTACTAGATGATCCCAAGACCACTCGGTACTCACAATCTTTGATGCTCTGCTCAGGTTGTTGGCAAGAACATTCCTTTTGCCCGGAATGAAGCTTGCCGATAGTGGTATCAAGTGGGTTTCGGCCCATCTCAGTATCTCTACTGCTAGATGGGATAGTTGCTACAAAAAAGTACCTCCTTGTTTGTTGATGTAGGCCACTACTGTGGTGTTGTCGCTCATCACCACCACAGAGTAACTTGCCGGGTACTGTTGGAACTGTTGAAGGGCTAGAAAGATGGCCTTCATCTCTAGAGTTTTATGTGGAGGTACCTTTCGGACTCTGGTCAGGCCTGAGGTCGTGTGGTGCAGCACGTGGGCCCCCACCCTTTCTTTGAAGTGTCCAAAAACAGCATCAAATCCGGGGGAGGACAAGAAGATCCACTCCTTTTTGTAGGTTCTCGTCTGTCACCCACCACTGGAGATCCGTCAGTTCTGCAGGTCCAATGGGGATCTGGATGTCCGGGGAGTCATATGCTTGATTCCACCGGGACTTGAGTCGCCACTGGAGGGATCTCATCCTGAGGCGACCATTGGGAACTAGACAGGCCAGCGATGAAAGGTGACCGAGGAGATATAACCACGATTGGGGTGGAATTTCTTCTAGTCTGAGAATAGGTCTTGCGACCTTTCTCAGCCTTACTATCCTGTTGTCTGATGGGAAGGCTTTGTGGAGAGTGGTGTCTATAATCATGCCTAAGTATACCAGTCTTTGAGTGTGAAGCAGTGAAGACTTCTTGAGATTTACCATGATCCCCAGACTTGGCAGGGTCTCAGAAGTTTGTCTCGGTGTTGAAGGGTTGACATCGAGTCTGCTAGGATTAACCAGTCGTCTAAATAACGGAGGAGACGGATGCCAATCCTGTGTGCCCAAGATGATACTAGGGTGAACACTCTGGTGAAGAATTGTAGTGCTGTGGAAAGACTGAGGTACAGCACCTTGAACTGGTACATTCTGTTGTCTAGGCTGAATCTTAAGAACTTCCTTGAAGACGGATGGACTGGGATCTGGAAGTACGCGTCCTTTAGGTCCAGTGTGCACATGAAGTCTTGCGGTCTTACTGCTAGTCTGACCGTGTCCGCCGCCTCCATGCTGAATGGAGTTTGTTTGACAAACTTGTTCGGGACTGAGACACCTTCTTTACAAGAAAGAGTCTACTGAAGAAGCCTGGGGATCCGTCGAGGACCTCTTGGAGAGCGCCCTTCATCAACAGGGTTTGGCCTTCTGCCAGAACGGCTTGCCCCCTTGTCGATGTCATGGCAAGGGAGTTCAATGACACTGGATTCGTCGTCAGGGGAGGTACAGATGTTATGAACGGGACGCGATATCCTAGACTGATCACGGAGATTGTCCGGGAATCGGCCCCGAGTTGCTTCCACCTGTTTGAGCAACTTTGTAGGCATCCCCCACTGGTGGAAATTCTGCCTCGGCTGCTCCCTCTAGGATTCTTGCCTCCCCTGGAGGACTTTTTGCCTTTTCTATCTTTGACAGGAAAGGGCCTAGACACCAAGGTTGCTGCTGTTGTCGTTGTAGTGGTCTTGACTGGACGGGACTGCTCTGGTGCGGGAGGCTTATATAGGGCTTGGATGTTAAAGCTCTATGAAGGAGGGAGTCTTGATGAGACTTCCTCCACCTCTCAGCGACATGTTCCACATCCTTAGGCTCGAACAGGAGAGATTCCCCTAGAGAGGAATGTCTGAGCCTATTGATCTCGGCACTAGGGACCTTCTGATGGAATCTCTCAGCTACTGCATCCCAACGTTTCAGAATGGTATTTGCTCACAAGTTTGAGACTTCGTGGGCCAGAAACTCGATCGTGCGGGTACCTGAGAGCAACAAGGTTTTCTGAGCCTTTCTGGTACGTTCCTTGGAAAAGCCCTCGGAACGTATCAGGATACCTAAGGTCCCCAATCAGATATCGAATGCGTAGCACACTTCGCAACTTTCTCCTGGTTGAGGATCTCGGCTGCCGAGAATGAGACCTGTCGGTTGGAGTGTCTCTCAAGAGGGACTCCCCTGGTTAGCTCTTCCAGCGAGTGGTGAAGAGGAAGAGCTAAACAAGGCTCCTCTAGGATCTCAAAGTACCTCCTCTGCTGTACGCGAGGAGGTGTGAGGAGCTTGTTGGTGGCACCGGAACGGTTGGAGGAGGACACCTCGGAGAGTAGTTGCGAGATCTTGTCTCTGGTACTCTTAACCGTGTTTCTGCCCTCTCGAGGAGGGACCTCTGGGTCAGAAAACCTGTTAAGAGCCTTCATTAGAGTCAGAACTTGCCAAAACGCATGTTATGACTTGCTGGTCTCCTCCTGCTGTAGGACTTGCGACGAAGTCTCCTTCTATCCGGAAGGCTCTTCTTGGGGAGAGTCGCGGACATTCCCTGAGTGGCTAGTTGGCTCCATCCTAGTCCTAGTATAGGACTTCAGCAATGTTTTGGAGTCTTTAGATTCCTTCCTGGGAAGGATATAAGACTTCAACAATGACGAGGGTGGCATGTTCCTTCCAATCCCTGACTGAGTAGACCCCTCGGCGCGAAGAGGTGTTTCCTCCATTGGTGCGATGGAGGAAAGTCTCTCGTTGCGATTCCCTTGGGGACAGGAAATCTTCGTCCGAAAGGGACGGAGAGGCAGTCTGAGGACTAGAAGGAACTGCGTGGAGTCAGTTTCGCCTTTGGGGAAGTGACCGCGTCTGGAACTCCTCTTTTTCTCTTCAAAGAGGTAGAAGTAGCCATGGTTCTGTGTCCCAATTCAGAAAAGACAGGCTTGGAAGCCTGAGTTACGGCTCTGATCAGGGCACCGAACCAGGGCTGATGGCTGACAGACGTGCTGTCAGACATACCCTTTGAAGGGACAGGGATTGAAGGATCCCTGGGAGGAGTCACCATCATTGGTGGGTTCACCTGTGGTAGCTTTGGGATCCTGGACCCCTCTGGATGTTTCCCTTCTCCCACTATGCGCGGTGGTATGCGCTTGCAGGGAGGGGCTCGCACGCGGGAGACTGGTGGCGCGCAGGATTATTACGTTGAGTGCGTGGGCGCGCAGGATTATTACGTTGAGTGCGCGGGCGCGCAAGATTATTACGTTGAGTTCGCGTGCATCTATGCCGGCCGTAGGACGCGCGCGCACCTATGCCGGCCGTAGGACGCGCGCGCACCTATGCCGGCAGTAGGACGCGCGCACAGTTGAATCATGTGGGGCGCCTGGGAGAATGTTGGCGCGCATCCATTGGAAAGGATGGTCAAGTGTGCGCGCGCGTATCTTTGTGGATGAGCGCGGGAGAAGGCTGTCGCGTTGATACTGGTTGGCGCGTAGGAGAAGGCAACATTGCTGACTTCCCAGAAGTACTGCTTTCAGTAGATCGTTGGCATGCAGGTTTTACCTGGCGCATGTGATGATGCGCAGCATGGCGTGCAGGAGAGTTGGATGTTGGGCGCGTATGCGGGCGGTTAGGAGACTGTTGGCGTGCGGCAGAGCGCCATTGCGCAGGAGGATGTTGGCGCGCCGCTGGGCGTGGGCGCATAGGAGAATGTTGGCAGGTAAGCGCAGGGCGCGCAGGAGAACGTAGGCACATATGCGCATCAGGGCGCCCATAGGGCGTGATGGAGCTATGCTCCTGTTGGAGCGTATGTGCATGTTGGCGCATACGCCCTTGATGCCCGGTGTTAGGGTTTAGTGATGGGGCCTGACAAGCTACTAAAGAGCGTTCGTCAGGCCTCGTAGGCGTGTAGCGCGTAAGTTGTTGGCGCGCAACAACAGGCTTTGGTGGAGCCTTGTTAGGCCCATGTAGAAACGGCGACGGCAGCTCGGCAGGTCTGTCAGGTGGAAGGTCGACGTGTCATTTAAAAGGACGACCTTCCACCGAAGGATATCGCAAACGATCTGCAGAAAGGTCCAGGACCAATGCAGGAGCAGTGATGGACGATTGGTCTCGAGGCTCCTCTGCGGTGGACTGCATTGAAGATGTTGAACCAAAGAGGCGCCTCCTTACCGCAGGTGAAGGAAGGCCTCTAAGGCGAAGAGGAAGGCGAGCCTTCCGAGGAATGCGACCTCTGGGGGCTGTTGGATCAGCAAGCTGACCTTCTGCAGTCCTCCGAAGAGGAGTCTCTGTAAGTGAACTCCCGAGGGGAAGAAACACTAGCAGGAGACTGACGATGGTCTTAGTTTCTCCCTCGTAGGTTGAACAGGAACGGGAGAAACTAAGCCGTCAGCTACCGTAAAGTTTGGAGTGGAAGAGGTGATGGGTGATACCGCATTGGATACCTCTGACACCACAACGTCGACAAGAGACAGAGGATGAACCTCCGATGGTGACGACGATTGCTTGACGGCGGCATAAGCCCGAAGGAGGACCATAGCTGAAAAAGGGAGGTTAGTGACATATCCTTCCCCGGGGGGAGAGGTGGAGCTGCTTCGCTAGGGGAAGCAACGTCATCTCTCGAGTCCCGAGGTTGGTAAACAATACATCGGTCTACGCTACCACTCGACAGTCGATCGAAAGAGACAGACTGAGTGGGAGCTTCGGAGGAGGTTTGGGCAACGGAAGAAGAGGCCTTGGGTTTTTCTCTTTTCGAAGCAACCTTCGAAGGAAAAATATCCCGTTTGGACTTCTTCCCGTCGTTGCGAAAACCTCTCCCACTGGGAGGTAGACCACTACCTACAATTGTTGCTATCCCACCAATGGCCCCTACAAAAAGGACAAAGAGCGTGAGGATCAGTCTCGTCCACCGACATGAATGTTCCACAGGGGCGGTCAGGAAACCCAGGGCAGGTGCGCATGATTGCAGAGGCCAACTTCACATATACAGAACTAGAAAAACAAAAGACAGAAGCAATTAAATGGCTGCCAAAGGACGAGGAGGATGAAAGCGGACACGTCCGACCACCATCTGAGCCGAGTGCAAAGTGAGCTCATGCACAGGTGTATGAGGGGGGGGGTTTAGCAAGCTACCCTCCCCTACCCCCGCTAACTAGCGGTGTGAGTAGTAACCCTCATTAAAAATTAATGACTCGTCATTTCAGCTACGCTGAAAGTAATGCCCCTATTAAATAGCATGGTTTGTATTCCAGTTACAGAACAAATACGACATTAAGAAAACTTACAAAATCCTAAAAGAAGAAAATCAAACATTATTTACTTACTATAACCTAATTTGTTACTGCTCAAGATTGAGCCATTCATTTAAAAATGAAATCCATTCTTCGTTTTAATGAGTGCAAAGATCAATCTTTTTTTTTTAAGTCTCTGGATGACAATCTAGGAATTTATTTTATTGAAAGCACTTCAAGCGGAATTCGCTTTCCAGCATTCTGCCCCTGAACTTTCAAGAGAACAAAAAAAAAAAAAAAAATTGTTAAAGAACCAAAAAAGGAATAAAACAATAGATATAAGTAGGATAATACTCAAATTCTAAGTTTTATCACATTGAAAAATACGGTCCATGGTTTTCTAATGCAACGCATGTGGAGCAAAAAAAAAAAAAAAAAAAACTACCTGCCACTAACACCACAAGGTCAGCAGTTTTGGCACTGTGGGAGCAATAGTGTGCTTTCTCTCCCTCTCAGCCGCGTGTGCTGCTTCCTATGTGAGCATGCGCACAGCAGTTAACACCATGCACATGGAACCATATAAATATTTTTGCGTACAGCAGTTAACACCATGCACCTGGAACTGTAGTGCACAGTTCCATATAAATATTTTTTTTTCATTTTTTTTTTTATAAGCTGAAGGATGGCCACTGACACTAAAGCTTAAGGATTAGATATTATATAAGTACTGTATAAAGAAAGAATAAATACAAAATTAATAACATTGAATCCCACAGTTAATATCAAATGAAAATGATATTTTCATAAAATAAATTTTTGAATATACTTACCTGCTGCTTATATAATAGCCTAAGTCCCCGACGCCTTGGCAGAAAATTAAAAATCTCTTGCGCAGCTTAGCGCATATAAGCCAAGTGTACCCTAGCGCCCTCTCGGTACTGCAGGTAGAACTATACTCAACCAATTCAGATTTTCCATGCCCCATGGTCTAAATCTTATATAACCAGCGGGTAAGTATATTCAAAAATTTATTTTATTATGAAAATATCATTTTTAAATATACAGTAAAACTTACCCGCTGGTTATATAATAGCTGATTGACACCCATTGGTGGCGGGTCAGAGACAGCTGCATAATTGGAAATTCACTTAAGAGTTACATAAACAACTTAAGCGGTTCTCACCTGATAAGGAAGCTCATGGCAATGCTCTGCCTCATTTTGTCTGCTATCCTTAGGAGATCCAGCAGTCCACCCAGGGGGCTGATTATCTCAAGGAGCAGTCAAACGGTTTAATAACCTATAACATGACAGGACCTCAACTAATACCCTTGTTCCGGGCGCTCTCTAGGAACAAAGAGACCACTTAACTAGATCAAAGATTGCGGAAGATTGCCGACCAATCTTCATGTACAATCTTCCGACCAATCTTCACGTACAATCATAAAAAACATAACAGTTCCAAGAGAAGAACAGGGGTACTAGGAATTTAGGGAAATGTAGGTGGATGTTTCACCTACTACTGCACTCGTTGTTACGAGTGATCCCAAAACGTAGACGTCCTCTTAAAGAGACTGGTTACGGTATAAGAAATGCAAGGCGAATACAGGATTACCCCTTCACAAGGCTGTATGCGCGATGTTTTGCAGAGAACAGTTTAGTTTAAAAGTTACAGAAGCTCCTACAGCTCTAACTTCATGAGTCATTACTCTATCGACCTCTAACTTCATGAGTCTTTACTCTTTCGACCTCTTTTGATCTGTCACACAACAGTGTGAAAGAACCTTTGTAATTAAAGTCTATATGAGATGATAGTGTGTTTTAGACATAGCGCAGGCTTCTTGACCATGCACCAAAGAGTCATGAATAGACTCTTAACTTCTTTGGTCCTGTCCCACTAAAAACTTCATCGTTTTAACCTGGCAAAAAAAACCTCTTCTCAGCCCTTCACAAACCAAATTCGAGAGGATAGTGATCCCGAAAGATTTAGGCCATGGATGAGAAGGAAGTTTGTTAATGACCAAGAATCCAGGTTGCAAGGAGCCTATGGTAACCATTGTGAAGTCCATGTTCTTGCTAAAAGAGTGAACTTCACTGACTCTCAACTATGGTAGACTTACTCAACTATGGTAGACTTACTCAGAAAGTCTCCAAAGTTAGGCCTTAAAAAGAAACCGTGTAAAGGCTCGGATCTGTCACTACCGCGAAATTCCAGAAACGACCCCTAAATTTCAGGCTGGCTCATCTTGCTGACGCTTCCAAGTCATCTCAAATGAACCGAGAAGATCTATAAGGTCTCCATTTGATAGATCCAATCTTCTGCGTCTGAAGACAGCTACCCGCATACTCCTGTACCCTTTGATGGTCGAGGAGGAAAAAATGTGTTTTCTTCTAAGGTCTAAGAAGAAATAGGCCACTTGTGTTAAGAGTTACCAAATGAAGAGCCAGCTTTAGCTCTACACCACTCCATAAAACACCCTATTTGGGTTGCAAAACCTTGAGACAAAGGTCCTTTGTACCAGCGATAGCGTCAGCTGTCTCCTTCGAACAACCCTCTAGATCTTAGGGATTTTCTGAAATACTGGAGGCAGCTAGATCTAAAGCTTGATGGTTTAAAATAAAGCGTTCGTGATCCTGACACGGGGAAACGGACTGATGACATGCTTCCAGCATGCACTCAGCATGGTCCCAGCATGAGTCCAGTATGGTTCCAGCATGCTGCGTATGCTCAACATGTCGTGAGAGAGTGTCAAGATCTAGAACCACCCCCTGAAACGCGTCCATATCGGTCGCAAGAAACCGATATTAAAGCTAGGCTTGTTGAAAAGAAGCATCAACAACGTGAACCTCATGCTGTGAGGTTAAGACCTGATCGCGTGTAACCAGCGAGTGTTCAACCTACTAAAGCCAAAGATTGACGCGAGGGAGCGTTAGCTGCGAGGCCAGAGAGACGCGAAGGAGAGACAATAGTCTGTCTATACTGCTGTGAGAAAAAGACTTGACTGTATGCGTCTAGCCTGCGACCATAATGTCGCATGTGCTTGCATTGCCGTAAGGTATCAGCGTGCTGTATGCGTTCACCTTGACGTGTGGATACAGCGCTCTGTGTGCGTCCCGCTTGTTGTAAATCTACAGCGTGCTGCGAGGAGGCGACAGCATAGCGTCCAGTCAGTGGCGCAAAGACGCAACTGTTAGTCTACCATGACGCAGGAAAAAACCCAACTGACCTTATTCAGCATATGTCCAGGCTGACACATGTGTCTAGGTTGCTAAGGATTTCAGATTGAACTGTTTGCCGAGAGTTGTCCGCGTGTAGCATGCGTCCGCATGAGTGATAGTTGCGTGTCCCGCAGACCGCGAGGATGGGACAACTTATTAAAAGAATCAACTTTGACTGTCAGCGTCAAACATACGACCAGACTGGCGTCTGCGTCTGTGACTGCGTGAGGTAGCGACCAGAACTAGCGTTTGTGTCTGCGAGACGTCTGCTGTAAGAGAGATACCAGACTGCTACCAGCACCCGCTCTAACACTTCCCGTAACACGAGCATATCTCTGCGAGGAAGGGTTGCCGAGCATAGGAGAACTACACTTTCTGACACTAACGGAAATAATTTCTTTGGTCTATGGTAGTTCTTAGACTCTTTTAGGAAAAATTTTTTTCCCCCAGAGAATCGTACGTGCTAAACAGAGATGAAATTGATCTCTTTCAGTTCAGACCAAACCTACACTCGCGGGGCAGCGAGTGCGTCAACTCAAGCGTGAGCGAAGGCTGGGAGAAAACAACCGCAGTCTTGTGAGCGACCTGGGAGAGCCCCCACGACATACCAAGCGCGCCTTGTGCGCGAACTGAACGTATCCAATGCTGTGAGAAACTGTCAACAATAGTCACTAGACCTCAGAAGAAAGTACTAGACATTTCCCCAAACAGGGTGAGGAGAAGAAGCTGAACAGAAGCAAACTGAGCACCTTTTCTCCCGAAGAACTATGTGTCTTACACGATTTTGGTGCTGACGTGTCGCCTTCTTTCGAAACGAAAAACTTCCGGCGAACACCAATTATTGCCAGATAAGTTATAAAAACACACTACTTCTGAAAGGTCTTGGACGTATTGACTGGTGACAACCAAGTCTAAGTTTTTCATCCTTCGACGAGGACCAACTCTTTCTTCTGTGAAAGTGCGTAAGATTCCAGAGGAAGAGCTAGGATTGTATGCGACTTGTCTGACCTCCGCTTCTCTCGTGGAAGAGAATCACGATTGATTGCTTTCAGTTTAAGCATTAAAGGTTTAAATGCCAAAAGAATTTGGTGTCCCCAGGTAGTCACCCATCCAAGTATTGACCAGACCCAACGTTGCTTAACTTCGCTGATCGCTTTACTTCATCATTCCAAAGCGGAGCGGGAACGTCTTGGACTGTATCAACAGGATCGCTCGGCGGAACATATGTTTAACGCACAAGGTCCGCGATGCACCTCAGCCTACTGACCTTCTTTCTCCCAGGGGTTGGAAAGTAAGGAAGAGGTGTAGGGCTAGGAGTAAGATGAACACAAACCAATACCTCCTCCAGTGCACTGTGCTATGTTTACGAGTCACTAAAGAGTTTTTTTTTTTTTTTTTTTTTAAACATACATTAAATCATAAAATATCTGCCCGCAGTGGGAGATATACTCTTACGCTCTATTCCCATTAAAGTCTTAATGCACTTCCTGCTATTGCAGCTGCAGACGCTGCATCAACCTCAACAGTAAGGTTCGTTACTTTTCTGAGAATGATTTAATGTTAATTTATTTATTTTCTTATTTACTTACTAAGCCATCTTTCCTTATAGGAGCCCTTTAGGTTAAAGCATTTTGCTTTCTCAACTAGGGCTGCAGCTTGGCTAGTAATAAAATAAAATAAATAAAGGCACTATCAACGCAACTAGCAAAAACTCTGAAGTCGGAACGAGGAGCAGCAGGTAAAAAATAAAAAGGAAACTTCAGAAAAACTCTCATGAGTTTCTGAAAGTTATTCCCTTCCTCCTACAAAACTCTCTCCTAGGAAGAGAAGTCCTGATTCCTAGGAATCCACTCCTTAGGATTCTGAATTCAGACCTCAAAGCTTAGAGGTTTTAATTCTAGTTCTCCCAACCAAGAATTAGCCCAACAGGCCTTGGTCCGAGAATATAATATCTTTCTAGTTAAGATTTATTTCTTAATATAGCGCCTAAAACGACAATAACTCAGTGCTAGACAGTCATGGATAGGTAGATATCAAAGTTTATTGTCATGGGTAGCGAGGCGCCCACACCGACGCTAAAGCGTCCACACTGGCGCTTCGCTCCGCTCCGTTGACGTTCCGCTTCCGTTGCCGCACCGTTGCTTCGCCGGCTCTACTGTGTCATGTCGCTTGGTAGCATGCTCTGCTGCCTGGTAAACGTCGGCGCGCCTGAATAGACTGAAACTAGGCGCTATGAGCGGTCGTTTTGCGTTGAGCAGGTAATCGAAGTAATGCATCTACTTTCTCCCACCGCTGAACATTGCGGCTGGTAGGCCGCCTGTGCGACAATGAGTCATCACCGTTAAAGACACGTCGCTTGTGCGACAGTGCCAAAGACCGGAATCGTGACACCCAACCGCACTGTTAACGGCAGGCTGAAAAGACAGCATAAACAAAGATAGTTGCTGTTTCCCTAGCGCTTGTCACTGTCGGGAGACGACGCCCATCAGGTGGAGGCAGCGGCACTACGTCCGCGCCGCATGAAATGTAACACACGCAGAATGAATCTAATTTTGTTTTCAGCTTAGCGCTTGAAGCGCACGTATAATGTTTGAAAACACTAATAGTGTACCTCGCTTTATCTATAGCGAGGGTGAGCGTTCTGGGGATCGACAGAAACGCTTGAGAGAACTTCTGTTCGGGTCTTAAAAGACTGACGCCTGCCTACCCTCTTGATTCCTTTCACCGTTCGACTTAACTTCTCCCCTGGGTCCGGGAGCGTGACAAGAGGTCTAAGGCTAGGATAACAACAGGTCCGAATCGAAGCACTCTTCACAGAATAAAATTCACTGCATGATTTAACACTAAAAAATTTGCATTTTACTCTTTGGTAAAAAGGTAGTTTCACAATTATTTGAAAACCAAAGTACAGTATACGCTCTCTCAAACGAAATGAACTCCGTAGAGAGAGACTTAAGATTCTGTCAATGGTTTGAATGGGAATGCAAAAGTCACTGAATCCCATATAAATGCAACAAAATATAAAATATTAAATATTACCTTAATATATTTATGAATTAAAACAAACTCTTAAATTAAGGGGTTCCAATAAAAGATGAATCATCACTCGTATCATTGGAACATCTATAAATAATATATGAATAATTTTAGTATTCCAAAAACCACCAAGGCAACAACGATACATAGAATCGTGCGCTACATCGATTGTAAAGAATACTGTACTGCATCGTATAAAATAAACTGAACTGTAACTTCCTTTAATCTCTGACTAAGGAAAAATACTGAAAGGACCAATTAATTGCAAAATAAAATGTTCCTTTTATATAGTACAACTTAAAACTTGAGAGTTAAGAAGAATGTACTATTCATAAAATCGCTACAGAATATTATAATCTTGTAACGATACTGACTACTGTGCAACAAAAATAAACTGAACGCTAGTTAATCTTGCAAACAGATCGAAGATTATCTAAAGAAAACTATTAAAAGGATAAAATTTTCTCAAAATAATAATCCTTTAATTCAATTTATAACTTAATACTTTAAAAGAAAATATTCACTCTTTGTAAAAAGCAAGACAGACTTTTAGCCTATGGAAGAGTCTGTGACGTCATCAATGGACGAAATGTTTACATTCCGGCCTTATGCTTTCGTGAGGTTTAAAATAGGTTGAAAATCTTTCTAATCCTATCTTTTAAGTTATAAATATGTGATCACAGATCAAATAAAACAAATAAGCTTAAGCCCAAACTCAAACACTTTAATATATCACCAAATATCATCCAAACAGAGTAAGAAAACAAGAGAGAATTTCCAATAGTACAGCCAGCTATGGCTGGCAGAGAAAATCTGAATTGGTTGGGTATAGTTCTACCTGTAGTACTGCGAGGGCGCTAGGGTACACCTGGCATATCAGCGCTAAGCCGCGCAAGATTTTGAATTTCCTGCCGGGGCGTCCGGGACTTTAGCCATTATATAACCAGAGGGTAAGTTTTATATTTAAAAATGTACGGCATTAAGAAAACTTGTAAAAGAAAATAACAAGTTCAGCAGTTTTGGCATTGTGGGAGCAATAGTGTGCTTTCTCTCCCTCTCAGCCATGTGTGCAGCTTCCTATGTAAGCATGTGCACAGCAGCTAAACACCATGCAACTGGAACTGTGTAGTGCAGTTCTATTAAATATTTTTTTCATTTTTTTTTATAAGCTGAAGGATGGCCACTGACAAGCTTAAGGATTATATATTGTATAAGTATAAAAAAAGAATTAAGGAAAAAATTGATAACATTGAATCCTACCGTTAATATCAAATGAAAATAGGAGGCACTGCAGTTCCACAGTGCCTATACACAAGCTGCCACCGATTGCGAGTGAAGTGAGCTACGGCAGAGAAAAATCCAATAAATCATTAGCTCAATTATGTAAGTAGGCATTGGTAATATGATGAACACTGCTACGAACGACTCCATAGAAAATGGGATGGAAAATTACATTTTGTATATGTCCGTTAGTTCTGGAAGAGAGAGAGAGAAAAAAAAGAAAACCTCTTAGTGTTTTTATCATGATTCATTACTATTACTGCTTTTATTACTGTAACTTTTTTATTACGATAACTGGTTTTTAATAACTGGCGTAAGCAACAAAGTCTAAAAAATTTCATTTAAATTTCAAACAAGTAGACTGGTAACTGTATATTTTTAACGTGTTTCGAATGTAAACGATGACGATACTATCGTTACTTATTAGGGTCAAACAAGCAACAACATATGACTTCAGTCATTCACAAAATTACTAATTACCAGATTTGTTAAGAGAACTCAAGACCCTTTCTCTACATTAGGAATTCATTGCGTTGTGTTACAAAGATAAATGGTCATACTATATTCTATTGAGCTTTTGCCCCAATTATTACTTACTTGGTTTCATATGAAGTTCTTACCGAGTTCGGATTACAATAGGCACAGGTAAACCACGATACCATATATAAATATTTGATTTTACCCAGTCACGGAATCCCACGCACAGATATGCATATTCCTAGCGAATTATCCCATCCAAGGGGTAACTAAATATTATATGATACTCATCCAAACTTCGGTTGATTAATTCATCCACTTCATTAAATGCTGGGAAGGAACGGCTTCGTTAATCAAATGAAATTCTCTTCATCCTGATTAAGTCCACTGAAGACTACACTACATACGTTGAGAAGTGACAGGCAGCAACTCTCGCCGTTAGCTCTGTTGCCTTCGTCGTAAAAATAATGCGTTCGCGCTCTCTCCCAAAGTCACGACTTCCGCTTCGTTCGCTCGCGACAAAAGAAAACAACAAACGAACGAAACCAACTATTCAATGCGAACCGAACGAAACTATTCAAATAACTTACATCGCATTGTTAACCACTTATACAACTATTCACAAGACAATATTCCTTGGTAACAATACTTATTACAATTAAATATAAACAAAACCTTCATTAGTACAGAAGCCTGCACATTACCACTTAACGCAATGTAATATAAAAGAACATTTTCCATATACAATATGAACATAGATATTCAATAACAATTGATTTCCCATGTCGTTATTGTAAGTAACGACAGATACCTAGCCCAAAGCCATAGCTTTTCAATTATGGAAGTCGATCCACCAGAACGTAAAAACTATAGATTTTTGCCAGAAATCATGTTAAAATATCAAAACCCCACAAAATACATTACCAACACTGGAAAAGCTTTACTAATAAAGAAAAGGGGGTTTGTATCGAAAAACTTCCATTTACTTACAAAATTACCTTTATTTCCATCTCATTTAAATAGTCGATAAAATATACCCTAATATATCCTACGGTAATGGGGGCCACCCAGTGGAAACGGGGTTTTGGGTGGGGAAAATTTACTGGGAATCGATAAATAGTAAAATTTACATTTATTACTCTCTGGGATGCAAAATAAATCTACGAAAAATTACACAAAATATTAGCGTTCTATACTCCTAAATAACTTCTCTTGTTTACATCCTTCAGTTTGCATGTAAAGCAAACCATTATTTGTAATTTACTTTTAGGATCCTATTGTAGTTACAGTGTTAGTGCATATAAAGGGAAGAGGTTAGGGCATTATTAGTGGTCTACTTTTAGGCCTCATGTCCTGGGAAGGGGGGGGGGGTTCACTTTCAGGGTTTGTAACTGGGGAAGGGGGGGGGGGGGGTCACTTTCAGGGTTTGTAACTGGGGAAGGGGGGGGATCACTTTCAGGGTTTGTAACTGGGGAAGGGGGGGGGGGTCACTTTCAGGGTTTGTAACTGGGGAAGGGGGGGGGGGTCATTTTCAGGGTTTGTAAATGGGGAAGGGGGGGGGGGGGTCACTTTCAGGGTTTGTAAATGGGGAAGGGTGGGGGTCACTTTCAGGGTTTGTAAATGGGGAAGGGGGGGGGGTCACTTTCAGGGTTTGTAAATGGGGAAGGGGGGGGGGGGGTTGTGACCTGGAAAGGAAGGGGGTCCAGGGCTCTTGCACCAACCCCTCGGTTTGCAACCTGGGAAGGGGGATCTGGGTTGCTTGCCTACCGTCTAGGTCTGTGACCTGGGAACTACTAGGTTAGGTTAGGCGAGGTATGTAAGGTTTTGCGGCCTATTTAACAAATCTCAAAATTTATATTTTCCTTTAGGAAAAAAAAACTTTCCTTAGAGACAATCTTTTGCCTACAGTTAACAGTGTTTGCAATCAATTTTACCTTTATTTCAGTCATAAATGTCTTTTATTTCCTGTTTTCACCTACCCAAAGCCCCATTCCCATCTGTGTCCATTGGGAAGAGGGGATAATGGCTTCTTTGCAGCAGAAATAAAAATCAAATTTGTTGAACGCACACCATTTACTATGGGAAATGTTTTCTCTATTAGAAATGTTGAGAGTTGAACTATAATTTTACCAAAATATCTATTTCCTACAAACCTTTAGTGCAGCGTTCTTTAATGTTACCAACACAGCTCCTAGGCTAGCTAAGGTGGGGAGCCTTAGGTTAGTTGGTGTTCTTGAGTTTGTTTCACTTTTAACGTTAGTTTTTCGTCATTATTTTTTAAATTTTACACTACGCGTTTCAACCAACTACAAAGATTACGCGAAGTACCTAACAAGATTATATCAACAAAAGCATTATCATTTTGGCTAGTTTAGGGGGATCAACCCCTTAAACCTCACTAGCAGTTGTTACCACTTTAACTACTGTAGTGGTCTCTAATGGACTGCCAATGGATTAGGGATGAACTACGGATTTCAACTAATATTACAACACACTAATCGTTATCCAATTGTGTAGCGTTGGAACAGGGTATAGGCTTCACTTGTAAATAAAAAAAAAAAAAACATACTACCATTTCTGATTATTAATGCATTTGCACTAACCACACAAAATTATATGAATTAACTACATAAACTAGTTGTGCCTGTGTGCAGTAAGATTCTTTGTAAAAATACCCTTATGTGTTGCATATTCATTAGGCCGACTAAATTGAGAGTTATCGGAAAAACAAAAAAATAAACATTCACAGGTTTCAGATGATAGGCTTCATATAAATCTGCTATAAAATGCACCCTAACATATACAAGATGTCACAAATTTAAACGTCATAAACTTCCCACAATAATACAAGAAAATAAAGAAATAAACTATAAATTTACCATAAATTTACAGAATAAAACAACGCCACTGATGTTTACCTGAGCGTCTCGGGAGTAGAGTGACAACATGGATACCAGTTGGGTCATGAAGAATTTTTTTTTCACAATCCTTGTCTTTTGTATTGCTTCCATTTTCTCCTATTTTCCATTAAGTTGATTACAGAAAAATCTCAGAATTCACAAGAAAACGGACCATTACCATGGTATTTGAAGAAACAAATTGGAACTAGTAAATTATGCATATTGTTCATTTCAATATACATCGGTACCTGTTCTATCTTATTTCCTTTCCTCACAGGGCTATTTTCCCTCATGGAGCTCTTGAACTTCCAGCATCCTGCCTCTCCAACTAGGGTTGCATCTTAGCTAGTATATTATAATAATAGTAATTACTTAGAAAGGGCGGAGCTTACCCGTGAAAGACTTTTATATAGCAGCCAAATTTCACCACAGGCAACTAAAAATATTCATGGGAGATTTATAAATAAATACAATAAACGAATAAATAATTTTAAAAGCAAATTCTACGCATTCCATACCAAACATATTCTAGACATTTAAAGAATCTGATACTATAACGTCCTCAATCTTTAATAATATAAGAATTCTGCTTAAAGAGACAGTGTTCTTAACATTACAAATTACATGAGATATACGACAAATATTGATATCTTGCTTTACAAAACTGCAAAATATTTTACAAGGCGATGCTGAAGATATTTATTATACCGTAAAAGACAATAAGAGCAGTAGCATATATGAATCTGGCAAAACGTCTTAATAGGTTTGCTGAAGGTAATCATCTACTCCCTAGTTTGCAATTTGGTTTTCGTAAAGGCCTTGGAGCATGTGATGCCCTTCTTACAATCTCCAATGCTGTACAGAAATCCCTTGATTGTGGTCGGGAAGTTTGTATGATTGGCCTTGATTTTAGTGCTGCCTTTGACCGTGTTAATCATGAGGCCCTTGTTTTCAAACTGAAACAGTTGGGAGTTGGTGGGTTGTTTCTTAGCATTATTATTGATTTTTTAAGTAATAGATCTCAAAGAGTTGTTGTTGATGGGCACCATAGTGATTATAGGAATGTGATATCCGGTGTTCCACAGGGTAGTGTTCTTGGCCCATTACTTTTCATACTATATACACATGACATGTGGTTTGGCCTAGAAAACAAGCTTGTTGCATATGCAGATGATGCTACTCTCTTTGCATCAATTCCATCCCCTGAATGTAGATCTTGGGTTGGTGAATCCCTTAATAGAGATTTAGCTAGAATTAGTGCATGGTGCAAATTATGGGGTATGAAGTTGAATCCTAACAAAACTCAAAGTATGATTGTAAGTAGGTCAAGGACGGTGGCTCCTCAACATCCGGATCTCAGTATTGATAATGTTTCTTTAAAAGTGTATGACTCTTTCAAAATTTTAGGTGTGATTCTCGACAGTAAATTTACTTTTGAGAAACATATAAGGTCTGTGTCTTCTTCAATTGCACAAAAAATAGGCTTATTGAGAAAGTCTTTCAAGATTTTCGGTGATCATTCTATTCTGAAGAAGTGTTTTAATTCTTTCATTCTACCTTGTTTTGAGTATTGTTCTCCTGTTTGGTCTTCAGCTGCTGATTCTCATCTTAATTTGTTGGACAGAAACTTACGGTCTATTAAATTTCTTATTCCTGATCTAGATATTAATCTATGGCACCGTCGTTCAATTAGTTCATTATGCATATTTGCATAAGATTTTTCATAACTGACCATCCTTTACATTCAGATCTCCCTGGACAATTCTATCCTGTTCGTAATACTAGGCAGGCAGTTAATTCTAATAGCCAGGCCTTCTCCATCACGAGGCTCAATACTACGCAGTACTCTAGAAGTTTTATTCCAGCTGTGACCAAGTTGTGGAATGATCTTCCTAATCGGGTGGTTGAATCAGTAGAACTTCAAAAGTTCAAAGTTGGAGCAAATGCTTTTTTGTTGACCAGGCGGACATGAGTCTTTTTATAGTTTATTTATGACATATTTGTTTTTGATGCTGTTAATAGTTTATATATGACATGTCTGTTTTGACGTTGTTACTGTTTTTAGAATAATTTATTGTTAATTTGTTCTCTTCATTTATTTATTTCCTTATTTCCTTTCCTCACTGGGCTATTTTTCCCTGTTGGAGCCCCTGGGCTTATAGCATCTTGCTTTTCCAACTAGGGTTGTAGCTTGGATAGTAATAATAATAATAATAATTATTATTATCTTGGACTTGAGGGTGCTTACTTTTCATCGATATACTTGAAACTAATTGTATCATTCTTAACATTTTATCTTTTATGAATAAAATGGTTGCCATTGAACGAAAACTTTTACCTCTTCACGTTAGATTTTCATTGAAGCACAGTTACGAGTTCATGTAAAATCTTAAATCTATCATTCTTAAGATATGAATTGACATTCTGAATTATACATAATGTCATAAGAAATATTCATGTATGTAAATAACAATAGGCTAACACAGATAATTTCCAACTGATAAACCAACTTAAATTACTCAAAATTTGAAATCCAGTCATAAAATATCGGAAAATAATAATAGTTAACACATTCTTAACACTAACTTGCCATATGTTGTAGACGAGACTTTGCATAGCCTCTGTAACGGCACCTGTTCTTCTACTGCAGCAGAATGTGGAAAAATACCTTCCTCTGCCATCTATTGGTGAATATTTAAAACATCAGCCTTTTAAAGAAGATAAATTTTTCGTAACATTAACAAAAATCTATATTGTATATTCTATAAAATTCAATTTAAAATTTGTATAAAATAAAAAATTGAAATGATAAAATAGATATTTATTTATACAATAAAACATTTGAAGAAATATTTAATAATATTGTCGGTAATAGGAAAAATACAAGGAATTTTGATACCATTTGAGTGGCAACACCTAAAAAAGGTGGAGCTTTGCGGAAAGCGAAAAACCAGGATAGCCACCAAATTATTCAAATTTCATTAGGAACAACGTTCCAAACCAGACGTTAATATGATATTAGGTCAAAATGAAAATCCATTAATATTTCCAGAAATACCACGTATATCATAATTTTGCTTGGGTATTTCTAAGGTTAATATAAGGGGAAAGTTATGCAGATAAACAGTTGCTATCCTGGCGGGAAGTAAATGCTATATTTGAAATGTGAAATAAAATAAAACTAGATACCAATACGTAGTTCAATTTGATGTGCAAGTCTTTTTTTTTTTTTTTATCAAACAAACGCAAATTATATTAGCTTTAGTTTTCTATGAGTACAATATGAGACTTCACGTGACACAGCGTTAGACTACGTAAGGATACAATGCGTTCAAGAAAACCTGAACATTTCTCGCATTATTATCAATGTTATAATATTTGTTTTAATGCGTTCTAGACCGTTTCTATGAAATTTGTCATGATTAAGAGTTAACAGCTTACTGGCGAGTGGTGATCCAAGAAGATACATCACATAATACGAAATATATATCTTAGCCTACATCATAAAAAAATAAACCCCAGACAATGAACTAATTGTACATATTCACTCGGTTTTTAGCACTGGTGCAGTTAAGCCTTCTATTGGTGACGTTAAAAACACAACCATTGAAGGAAGTAAAACTTTTCGTTGTTGCTTTAAAAACTCTACTATATTTTGTATAAAGTTCATTGGAGAAATAGCAAAGGTTAAAATGAACGAAAAAATACTCCTATGTAAGAGAAATATACTATATTGTAATTTATTTACCTACTTTTATCAATATCAGAGAAAATATTTGGGTTTATCCAACTACGTGTGACAACTATTTAGAAAAGGTGGAGTTGAGCGGAAAAAGAAAACAGGAGACCCATAAGTTTATTATTATTATTATTATTATTATTATTATTATTATTATAACCAACCAAGCTTAAAACCTATTTGGCAAAACAGGATGCAATAAGCCCATGGGCTCCAACAGAAAAACAAAACCGCCCAGTGATGAAAGGAAATACATAAACTACAGGAAAAGTAATGAACAAGGGAAAAAATTAAGAACAGTACCAGCATCTTTCATATATAGGCTATAAAAGGAGACATGTCAGTCTGTTCAATAAATAAATAATAATAAAAAAAAAAACATTTGCTGCAAGTTTGAATATTTGAAGTTTCACCGATTCAGCTAGCTAAAAAATGGACACTCGGTAGATCGCAAACCTTCGCCAACAACATGTTGTATATCACAAGATCGGCAATTAAATAAGGAACATTTTGACGGTAGTTTCAAGCAAATCAGATAAAAATTTGCCACGATAGGGCAAAAGAAAAAAGAAGATAAAGAAAAGAAATTTTTTTTGACCTTTTCGTGACCTTGGCCTTGACTTTTGACCCATTCACTTCCAAAATCTAATCAAATTGTCCATGGACCAAGGACAATAATCCCGCCAAATATCCCCATATTGCATAATGCTAATAACAATAAGCTAAAACAAATATCTCATATGATAAACCAACTTAATTTACTCAAGCCTACAGACCCAGTCATAATATACCTAAAAACAGCAACGGTTTACACATTCTTAACACTAAATTACCATCGGTTGTAGACAAGATCTCCCCAAATGATCGTTTTTCTACTATGCTTCATGTTCAGGGATGGGTCGCATAGCATTTGTAACGGCGCCTGCTCTAATACTGCTGCAGAATGTAAAAAAGAAAAAAAAAATGCCGCTTTCTGCCATCTATTGATGAATATTTAAAACAAAAATCAACAAGTGAAATTTTTCGTATCATTTATAAAACCCTATATTGTATATTCTGTAAAAATTCAATCTAAAATAAAAATACCTTAAAAAAGTGAAATAACAAAATGAATAATCAATGTTCAAATAGAATATTCAAAGAAATATTTAATATTATCTTCGGTAATAGGAAAAATATAAAGCATTTTGTTGACGCCGTAGTGGCAACATCTAGAAAAGGTGGAGCTTTGCGGAAGGCGAAAAACCAGGATAGCCACCAAATTATTGAAATTCAATTAAGAAAAAAATCCTCCCTAACCAGACGTTAATATATTAGGTCAGAATAAAAATTAATAAAATTTTAATGACATTATACATATATCATACTTTCCTAGAATATTTCTCAGGGTAATGTAAGGAGAAAGTTGTGTAGATAAAAAGTTTGCTATTCTTGCGCGAATTAAACGCTGTATTTGAATTTTGAAAGATAAAACTAAATACTAATACACAGTTCAATTTGATGTGCAATTTTTTCTTTTAACAAACAAACGCAAATGGGACTCTCTTCGTGAGATACAGATACAGCAATAATTATTACGTTCACGAAAAACTATGCATTTCTCACATTATTACCAATGTTATAGAATTAGCTTTATTGTGTTAGAACGTTTCTATGAGATTTATACTGACTGCCATTTATAGCTTACTGGTGAGTGGTGATCCCAAATGATGCATCATATACTGTAATAGGAAATATTTCTGTATTACATCAGAAAAAGTAAACCCCAGACAATGAACTAATTGTAAATACTCACCCGGTTTCTGGCACAGGTACAGTTTTAAGTACCACACCAATATAGACGACAATTTTTGTTTGCGATTTTGCATGCTGCTGAGTAAAGAAAGGATCAAGTTCCGTCATCTATTGGCGACTTTAAAAAACACGTCCATTTATGGGATAAAACTTTTCGTTGTTGCTTTGAAAAACTCTACTATATTTTGTATAGAATTCAATTAAAAATTTATAAAATGTAAGAATGAGATTAAAAATAAATATAATTAATCAAAAATATACTGTATTGTAAATTATACAATCACATTTATCAATATTAGGGGAAATACTTGGGAATTTGACCAACTACGTCTGGCAATGATTCAGAAAAGGTGGAGTTTAGCGGAAAAAGAAACCAGACTAGCCATGAATTTATGAAGAAATTAGATTTCCTAAGAAAATTAGAAATTTCGTAGATTAATTGTTAAAATAATGAAATTAAGTATAGGAATAATTTAAAGCAAATATGTCTACAAAGCTATCACTATATTTCAATCTTTCTCTATACACAAATAAAGTTTGCCATGTTTTTTTTAATTTTCATTTACAGTGGAATACTCGCAGCTTTTAAAGATCAACAAGACTACATACGATTAAAAGTATAAATACAAGTGTAACAGAAACATATCTATTGGCAAAATGAGACCAAATTACCTACGTTACTCTAGTAATAAAATCAACGGCAACAGCAACAACAACGAATAATAATAGTAATAATAATAGTATCATAAAAGATAGAAAAGCTATTCACAATTATACATCAATAGTACCATTGTATATTGAATATTTACTTAAGCTGACAAGATCACTTCTAGGAAATATCGGCTATTCATTTCATACACGTTTTGCTTATTCTATACTTGGATATATTTTAGGCTGATAAAAATTATCCTTTTAATTCTACTTAACAAGCAACGCTTCAAATTATGTTTATGGTATGGAATTATTTCGAACAAGCACTGGTAGCAAAGTGTTGTTACTCAAACACCTTTTGTCGGCTGCTGCTAATGTGGAAATGGTCTGAAGGGGAGTCATATTACGTCATCTATTGTTGACTCTTTTTCTGGCCGAAAAAGGTACCTGTTCCGCCACCTATTGGTGACGATTTTCAAACAGTAAGGCCATTTGAACTAGTTGAACTTTTCGTATTTTCTTTTAAAATCTATACTGTATTTTGTACAAAACTCCATTCAATATTTCAAAACTATTAAAAAGTGAGATAATAACAAAAGTTGAATGTTTTATAATTAATATTATTATGATATATTTAACAATTTTATCAAAATTAGGAATACTACAAGGAATATTTCTCGCATAACGATGGCAATACTTAGAAAAGGTGGAGCTTTGCGGAAAGAGAACCGTCATAGAAATATCACGAAAATAAATAGCATTAAAATGAAACACTGAAAGACAACCGACCGAGACGCTAAGGATATGATATTATCTTTCAATTAAAAACATCTGTTTGTTAATGGAATAACACAATACATAATTATATCTATTTTTTCCAAGACGTGAGTAATAAAGTTTGCTAAACTGGTGGGAAAAAGCCGGATGTGTTTTAAAAAAATAGTCTAATATTACCAAATATGACAAGGACATGCATAATTTCCACATTGAATGCTCACAGGAGTCTCACTTTAATGTTAATGGAGTCTTATCAAGTGAATTTTCAGTGAACAGCGGAGTACTCCACGGGAATGTGTTGTCACCTATGTTGTTTACCCTCCTCATGGATTTTGTAATGTGTAGAACAGTCATAGATGTCCCCACAATGGAATACAATATTTGACTATGTGACACAGGGTTTGAGAGGGTAGTTTATTTTTGTACTGAATTATGGTATATTTCTCAATCTATTGATCCAAATTAGTACAATCTCCGATTTCATCATATACAAGAATCTCTTAATAAAATACTGACCATCTCTCATACTTCAAATCTTATGTTTTTAAATACAAAATCAATTGGATTAGATTGGATTAAGACTTTGGACTATACAATCAGGCACTAGGGGCTTTAATAGGTTCTTCTTTAGCATTCAATATCAGCTAAATTTTACGATAACGAAACTTAAGTAGCTGTATATTATAAGGTAAAGTTAAACCTACGATGATATTCGACTGGGCAGAATTTGCTTAGGTACACAATGAAAGAAAAATAATTTCTAAGGTAGAATTTTATTTACATGTGTTCAACAGGCTTAAACGCATATATATAACATTTTATTTACATCTAAAAACCGCCAATATGACAAATTACTGATATATGTTTTGTGTGTGGTATATACATACAATAAATATAATATATAAATATATATATATATATATATATATATATATATATATATATATATATATATATAATATATATATATATATATATATATATATATATATATATATATATATACATACATATACAATATATTATGTATTTACATACATATATATGTACATATATAGGTATATAAATGTGTGTATTTACACACTCTATATATATATATATATATATATATATATATATATATATATATATATATATATATATATATATATATATACATATATATATATATACTGTATATATATATACATATATATATATATATATATATATATATATATAATATATATATATATATATATATATATATATATATATATATATATATATATATATATATATATATATATATATATATAATATTCCCAGTATACATAAATGAAACGTCCAACCTAGGGAAATTTGAAATCTCTTTTCTATATGTATATATACTGCAAGCTGAATCTACAGAAATTCAGCATCTGTCTACTCTAAACGTGATTACGGGATTTTTGTAAAGTGCTATTTCAGAATCCCGTGTCGAATATGATCCGTATGTATCCTGTTTCCGTAGGAGTTCAATGAATACCATAATTACTTCTAATTGTGGTTTCATACTGTACATTTGCAATTGTCACTGACCTAGGAAGAAATGGTTATTTGATTGTTGAATTTAATTTTGATCTTGTAATCTACACAATACCATGATCATTTCGGTTTTCTAAGCACACACATACGTTCACTTTCTATATGAATACATTATATAGATAAGCGTAGGCCTACGAGTATAGTAGATAGGCATACGCTCCGTATAACGTATGAGTGTGCGTGCGTGTCTGTGGACAATATGTCAGTTATGTTACCAAATTCTACAAATTGTTTTTCGAAATATACTATCTGTGAATGATTTACTTTCTTAAATGATTTTGATTTCAGATTCTCAATATTTATGGGACTGAAAATCTATTTATTCTTTAAATTAATTTTCGGGTGGGCTAAGATATATCTTTTTAGATAAGGCTGTTGATACATTTAGTTCTTCTAATTCCTTCTTCGAAAAACGTTTTACATTTTTTTCAAGTTACTTTATACAAGTTCTCGAGATATGAAGGTCTCTGACTACGGGACTGGTCACCATGGAAGAGATTTTACAATCGGTGCATTTGTCATGATTTATGAGTTATTTCTTATTGTTTTTCGCAGAGATGATATATTCAATAGAAAGGGAATTAGACCTGAAACACTAGTGTTTGATGAGAAATACCCAATAATTTCCACAATACAAACACTCGCAGTTCAAGCCCTCGCTGCTAGGAATTTTCATTGTGATCTCTAATTTTGGTAACAAAACTGAAGGCATCAAGTTTAGGGATCTTGTGATCCTTGGAGGAATACAAATACATTTGAAATGAGTGGTTGATCACTACAAAACAGAAATCATTCGAAACATAAGAAATCAAGGGACAATGTTAACTTGTCCCATAACAAAAAATAGCCATGCCCGGGGAGCATTACATAGATTCACACAATTCATTAAACTTCGCTGCAAAAAAAAAAAAAAACTAAAAAAAAAAATTTACTTATCTAACACAGAGAGAACATAATCACCTTTTAAAGAAAATAACATCTCTAGTAAATAGTCATATACATTAGAAATAACCAATATACCTTATGTGAAATAATCCAGTGAGAAATCCTAAGTGTAATAAAGTATAATCAATCGAAAACATAATTCATTAAGCTTTAAAGAAATTTAAGAAGGAATAAACTCATTAACCTTCCTCAGTAAAAAAATTCTAAGTTTGAAATGCAAATTAGTCTGCTTCAGAAAAATCTAAACAATACAACATTGGCAAAATAATGTAGATTAAATAAAAATGAAGACTCAGTATGAAGCATAACTTTACCAGTAATCAATCTGTTTAAAATTCATTGAATATCAATATACTCTAAGCCAATAAACCCAACTTTTATCAGTTCTGACTTAAAAATAACTTAAACAAAAGCACAAAACATTTTAACAATGACTCTGAGTAGTCACAATACCCTGCCAATGCAAAAAGGATAGTACAGTTGTCTAAGAACCAAACAGTAAACATTTCACGGTATAATATTGAATGAAGCTGCTCTGTTAGAATAACAACTTGCACGACTAATAACACGTGGTCAACCAACTACAAGTATCTACAATATATGTTGATTTACCCTTTACAAATAATACAAACTTCTGATTTCAATACAAAAGTCTACAATAACTCACATAAATCAAGTTGTATTCCTTCTATTTCTTATTTAGTAGGCAGTATTGTTCTCTCTTTATCAATTTACAACATGGCACGCTGGTAGCAATTCAATTGCTCTTAGTAAAGTAAACCCGTTAAGTCATTTTCCATTTTCAATGGAGGGAGAACAGCCACTGAAAACTTCCCTGGGTTGAAGGAATTTTATTGAAAAGAACAATTCGGAATGGACCACCGAGGCAGAATATATGAAGCGTCTTTAAAGGTATCCGAGTTTCTTAAAGCCTTACAGAATCCCATATATCAACGTGAGAACAATTTTATTGGTCAGTGCTCAAATAGAAGTTATATCTAAAACAACTTATTGGGGTTTTTACGTGTTCTCTCTTATAATATATTCTGCTTTATGGAGTAAGTTTTTCCATTACTTTCGTTTTTTATAGTAGAAAAAGTTAACTCCACAATGTAAGCTTTTCAGCTTCCTAATGACAAAAAATACGTTGGAAATAGCAAGGAGAAAGGTATGGACGGTTGATCAGCGTTCTATGCTGCCTTTTTAAAAAGCTACCAACTCTAACAACTGCATTTAGATGCTTGAAGCCGGGACTGTAGTAGTATTCATATGCCGAAGGATTATTTGATTCTACAGGTACTACAGTAATGAAATCGTTACTAAAACCTTTTCTCACGATCTGAGTTATATGGAAATCAGGAAAAGCAGAGGGATGATTAACCTGGACTAGAAGATTAATAGAGAGTGTACTTGGACCCATCCTAAAATGTCATCTTCTACTGTTAGATTTACTGAGTGGAAGAATCATATCGACTATGCACTAAAGTATGGACTTTTTCAGCATCATATCTCAAACAAAATCTAATACAGCAACCTACAGTCTATGCAACAAGGAATCTCTCTTGGTACAGGACAGGCTCTTCTTACAGGTACAGTCAGTATTCAGGTAGTTGTCATTTAAGTAGCTATACTAATTTTTTTTAATAAGGCGCATTTGCACCGACTCGCAGGGGTGCCCCTGTAGCTATGAAAAGTTTCCTGCTAGCTGATTGGTTATAATTATCTTGACCAACCAATCAGCGAGCAGGAAACTTGTCTGAGTTAAAAGGGCACCCATGTGAGTCGGTGAAAATGGGCCCCATTAAAAAGATTGAGTATAGGTCCTATTACTTCTCTGTGCTTGAAAATTTTCTTGGTGCAGTGAGCGATGGATAGTAAGACAGACATTTTAGAAATATAATAGTAATCTAAAAAAAAACAATTGCATGTATAATTCGACTTTGAATTTACATAGGGCAATAATTACTATGAAAATGTACAGACAGAAAGAGCGTATTAACACAAACTCCGTGACAGCAAATTTGTAAATAAAATTAGAATAAAATTCAAGCATGATTACTTTGCAGTAATATAGTAAAAACTAAGGTAATATACTGTCTTAATCTAGACAAATATCAGTACAAATGTATCAGTTAGAACTATGTGAAGAGTATCAATGCTCTGAATCCTAATTCTATAAATGTTTCATCAAATCCAAATGTTCTAATACTCGACTTAAATCTGAAAAAACTGAAAAATATAAAACTTTTTTATTATAACTTTGAAATAATATAATTACAAAGAACAATAAGATGAAGACTAGAGGAATTATTGCCTGGATGTTGGAGGTTCGGTAGTTATAAGGGTGAATTTGGCAATGGCTTGTTTCCCTACACACACACACACACACACACACACACACACACACACACACATATATATATATATATATATATATATATATATATATATATATATATATATATATATATGTATATATATATATGTGTGTGTGTGTGTGTGCGTGTGTGTGTTTGTGTTTGTGTGAGTGTGTGTGTGCATTCAGAACGACCATTAAGAGGATTTCCCAGCGGGTGCATTCATACTTAAAATTCAAGATTTAGAAACAATATGAATTATTTTAATATCATATGCAAAAATACTTCGACTCACATATCCAAAGTCTAATAATATTAACAGAGCATCTAAAATACTTGCTGACAGTTTCCCAACGAAGCTACTTGTGGAATGGCCTATGTCTTAAATCACGACTTAGTATAAAACAAATGCTATAAAATCAGACATATATTGTCTAAATAAAAACAGCAAAATCTATGATTATCTAATCCCTTCCTAGGCTCAATTTACATTGTTCATCTTTTTATCATCCACTACAAAAGAAAACTAAAGGGGCACTCAGTAGAGCGCAAACCTCCACCACGGAAGCTTATTTCTCGACCTTTTGCTCGACCTTGACCTTTGACATTAGCATGTATTAATTGGTGAGGATTTTCATACCCTCAAATATGAACCACGTTTAAAGTATCTGTGACAACGATGTCCAAACATATGGCTGATTACGTGAATTTGACATTTTGCTTAAGTGTGACCTTGACCTTTGACCTTGACCTTCCAAAATTTAATAATTTCCAGCTTTTTACGTAACAGTTAATTCCTAAAAGTTTTATTACTCTACGATTAAAATTGTGGCCAGGAAGCTGTTCACAAACAAACACACACAAATAGGGGCGAAAACACAACCTCCTTCCAACTTCGTTGGCGGAGGTAACAAAAACTACTTGCTATGAAAGTAATGAAGATTGTTATGGATGATTGAGCTCCTATGGTGGTACTGTAGCAATCTTGGCATTGACTTATCACATCAATTTTTCCTTTCTTTTATTTCTCGTATTTGTACCATTTCTTTGTATTCCATGTTTTTTAGTATAAAAGATCTTTGTGTTTTTTGTTTGCTATTCTTCTTGGTTTTGACAATGATCCTTCCATATATATATATATATATATATATATATATATATATATATATATATATATATATATATATATATATATGTGTGTGTGTGTGTGTGTGTGTGTGTGTGTATGTGTTTGTGTGTGATTGCGTATTCCAACATCCAAATAATAGAATTAAAAAAAAAAAAAAAAAAAAAATTGATTATTTTTTTTTCATAATTACCATGAAACTCAATAACAAACAGTCCCTACATATTCAAAGCAATTATTGCCGAAGATATAATTGAACACAAAAAAACTTTCAATGTTGCCATTATGCTTGAAAAGCTCGTCTGAATTATAAAACACATTCTCTATCCTCCTTCCCCATCCCCCATAAAAAAAAAGGTGGCATGTCTCAAACATTACCCTTGACGTAAAGTCTAAAACAATCTCAGAATGCACTTTAGGGAATCTAAAAATGCCAAGGCGAAACGAAGAGAACCTGCAGTGTGAAGTGGTCGAAGGATTTCTCGAAATCTTCTTTTGCTATGCAAAGAGCGATCGTCTCTTTTTATCTCGAGAAGATTCCTCTCGTTTCCTTTTCAAGATCATTCGGGCCACTGGATCGTGATGAGTATGATCACATCACGACAGGAAAATATCATTCGACCTCTCGTATAATGACATTCGTCATGGATTAGAATATGCCACTCCGAAATTCTTTTTCAATTTATGAATAATTCATAGAAGGTATTGGTGAATTCACACAAAGAGAGATAACTTGTATTTAGCACTCTTGAATAGATAAAAAAATATGCTGAGAAGAGAAACAGGTGTTTGCTTTTTGGCGGACATTCCCTTAGTTGTATAACGGAACGTGGTAGATCTGGGGGGCAAGAATAAATATAGTCAAGCAGTTTGGGTAAGAGGGGCAGCAATCATTTAGAAAACCTCTATCAGGGTCTATAGAATGTATTCTACAGACCTTGACCTCTCTGACACTGTAAGTTGCGGACGGGAGAGGAGTATCAATGAAAAGGGGCTGCGGACATTAAATATCTTCTAACGACTGCGTTTGCCATAATTTGCTCTCCAGGTGGTACTAAACAACTTATGCGAGTTCGATGTACATGTCAAGTCTTTAAGAGAGGAAAGGGAATCATAATGGATTTATATTATAGACATTGAAATTCCAGCTGTTCATGTCAGGAAGTCACAGACTTAAAATGTAAACATACCAAGGGAAGGCAAAGGGATATTCGCGTCACAAGCATGTCCTCAGTATCACAATCCTTCGCACGTGAAATAGGAAATAATCCACTTATAGGTCACTTGGTAATAAAAATATCAATGACACTGAATCTCTGAAAGTTTGCTAGGATAGACACGACAAGGGGTTATCATATAGCAGCTCCGGCTAAGGTTAGTTTCAGTCAAAGGTTAACTCAGTTTGAGACAGATTCTCGAAATCTCTGGGATGTCGGAAACACTCCAAATGCAGAAAGATGTAGAAAGGATGGTGAGGGGGTATTATGATCACACACTCGCACATACTTGCATGGGTTATAACGTTTGTATCTCTTAAAGGTTTCATTTCTCATGGTGTTGGGATAATCACAAGTACCCCAATTAATCTGTAAAAATTTTTCTTAGGATATCCTCTTTCTTTTTAAAACTTGCAGTCCTTTTTAGAAAGTTTATTCTAAGCTTGGTTAAATACGTCAATAAGTCTGAAAGTTCTTCATTGTTCTGAATTTTCTGTTACAGGAGGGGAATGCAAGGCAATGCTAAAGTACAAGACACATGAGAAAATGTAAGAAATTGACAAGACGGTGTTAATGGGAAGGTAAACACATCCATTATTTTCAAACTCCAAGACGACACATGCAGCTTAGATTTTGTCATTTTTTTTTCATTGTAATCTCATTCTAGTAGATAATCTAGCTCATCGTTAGAATGACGTTGCGCTTCTCATCGAAAAGGTTACAGCTACGACATGCGATCGCAAAGTTTCGAGGAAGCTATGGCCAGAGGTCCGACTTGCCCAGGAGTGAACCTTTCTTCGTTTGGAGTTCGAGGATGGGCCGAGCTGGCGCTGCCCCGTCCCATCTGCGCCGTCTCGTACAGTTGCTTTTGCATCACAGCCAAAGATACCTGGAGGAGAGAGAGAGAGAGAGAGGGACATGTCAACAGTGACTAACGGAATGAAAGTGGGCGATCGAAGGCAACTCTTATATGTTATTCTGACTAAACTTTGGAATGGAATCAGTGCTAACATCCAGATTAGTATACAGAAGGTCCCCAAATTACAGAATTTTGGATATACAAACTCAAACCCAACTGGAAATAACAAAGATAAGATAAAGATACTGTAATAAAACAATTTTCTATCATTTAATAGATTAAGCAAAACGTCATTTGTAATAACATGATATCTATTCATATGAAACCCAACCATTTGTTGATTTTTGTAGCTGGAAATTATAGGCATGGGATTCAGGTTAACCCTACACTAGGCAAAAAAGAAAAAAAAAAAAAAAAAAAAAAAAAAAATCAGCTTGGAACATATTAAGCTTGTAAGTAGAGGACCTTCTGTATGTTAGTCTCAACTCAGTTGCGAGAGATCATGATTATAATTATAAGGTTTGTTGAAAAATAATATTAGTAGTGATACTAATAATAATTATATCAAGAAGACGGTGAAGATGAAAAAGAGACGAAAAAGTTTACAATATCAAGACAATCCTTGCTAAATTCAATAAAAATATAAATATCAAAAACCTTCAGAAAGATACAAGTTAAAGAGTCAGAAAACTTATATGACTTAATTTCCCCATCTCAAATTCAAAATACCTGACTTTTGGCGGTAGACTCATATAAATTGTCAAATTCAATTTTCAACAAATGCATAACAAGCAGCAATAAATTGAGCCGTTTCTAGTCTACCGCAATACAAAGGCCTCAGACAGTGCGGACTGGTGATCGTGGAGACTTTAGTCTGGTCACTCACAGCAAACCAACCTAGTATGGGTGGTCCTGACTAGTATATCTTTGCTGATCATGGCGATACAAAAACCCTTTCTCCATGCCAAGGTATGTATATCTATCTATCTATCTATCTATCTATATATATACATATATAAATAAATAAATATATATATATATATATATATATATATATATATATATATATATATATATATATGTGTGTGTGTGTGTGTGTGTGTGTGTGTGTGTGTGTGTGTGTGTGTGTGTGATGTGATAGATAGGTACTACCGCTAGAGAGTTATGGGGTCCTTTGGCTAGACAGTACTACATTGGATCCTTCTCTCTGGTTACGGTTCACTTTCCCTTTGCCTACACATACACCGAATAGTCTGGCCTATTCTTTATAGATTCCCCTCTGTTCTCATACACCTGACAACACTTGAGATTACCAAACAATTCTTCTTCACCAAGGGGTTAACTGCTGCCCTGTAACTGTTCAGTCCTTTTGGTAAGGGTAGAAGAGACTCTTTAACTATGTTAAGCAGCTCTTTTAGGAGAAGGACACTCCAAAATCAAACCATTGTTCTCTAGTCTTGGGTAGTGCCATAGCCTTTGTACCATAGTCTTCCACTGTCTCTTGGGTTAGAGTTCTCTTGCTTGAGGGTACACTCGGACACTCTATTCTATATAATTTCTCTTCCTCTTGTTTTTGTTAGTTTTTATAGTTTAAACAGGAAATATTTATTTCAATGTTGTTACTCTTCTTAAAATATTTTATTTGTCCTTGTTTCCTTTCCTCACTGGGCTATTTTCCCTGTTGGAGCCCGTGGGCTTATAGCATCCTGCTTTTCCAACTAGGGTTGTAGCTTAGCAATTTATAACAACATGATAATAATAATAGGAGATAGTTAGTTTGTATAGCCGCCGGAGGACATTGTTAGGTCAAGAAATGTGACACATGACGGTGGGATAAGAAAGGTGAATCACAGAGGTGTGAAGTAAAGAAAGTAACGAGATCTCTGTAAAATGTTTGTAAGAGAAAAAGAGCCAAATCGTCTAATGTGAGGTATGTGTGTAAGTCAGATGAATAAATACGAAAGAAAATTGGAGCTGCTGAGACAAAATCTTTGGGTTGAGTTCGACTTTCCCCCTTCAGCATTCGTTAGTTGAAAAGTTTTCGTTCTTTTAAGAGAGGCCTCCAAGTATACAACTGCTGTATATAGGCAATCATAATTTGAATGGCAACTTCAAAGAATACTGCAATGACCTTTGGAATGGTTCTCCACGCAGTTTATAAAACTATTCAGTCAGCTTTAGCACTGAGTAAGGAAGCTAAAGTGTTTAGATATTCCTTTTCCTAAAGAGTTTATCAAATAAGATGATTTTCCCTCTACTTTTAAGGATGGCCAGACTTCTACTAATTTGCTATTCCTTCATCAATTGGCTTTTTGGCATCTTACCCACAAAATTTTCACCATACTATCTAAGTTTGTTTTGTTTTAAATAATAACCATGCAAAAAGAATTGTTAACAAATTTCGAAGATTTTATTGGAGTAAGTAAAGGACCATTGAAATAACAATTTTTGTTGGGGATGCATTAGCATGCTAATACATCCAATTTGATGTATTTAATATAAATAATCTCTATTGATTTTGAATTTGCATTATATTCGCGGTTTCCTTTAATGTCTATTTTTTTTTTCAATTAGCTGCTTGGGTTCTAGAAGTGGCATAGTGTTTTGTTTTAGTAATTTCTATGAACCTATTCCACAATTTCTAAGCTTGGATTTGTATCATAAGTGTAATGTTAGATTTTCCGTTAATCCTCCTTTTGTTTAGCTCCTACTATAGGACTTTTTCCCACGAGAGACTTATTCATGATGTGATATGTGGTTTCATAATCCTAGTCAAAATGCAACTAAACCTGTCATCCTCTCCTTATGAGGAATAGTGTCATAATGGGTTTAAGTTTGACTTATTCCAAATAGTTGGAAATTGTTTCCTTCACGGAAATTAGATTCCCTATTAATAAAGAAATAAACAAAAGAGGATTGGGTCCCTTGAAGTACTTTCTAGGATACTCTTATAGACATCTACCAAATGATTCATCTGAGGTGCCCTGCTTGAGCCTTTGAAAGACCCATGTCTAACATCTTGGCTGTTATTTTGAATCTATGTTTTGTATTTGGTTAATCTAGTAACTCTAATAGCATTTGAGTTATAGTATTGATATTTGTGTCATCGGTAATTAACTCACTGAATCCCTAGCAAACATTTGCTTGTGTCTTGTAGAATTGGAGTTTTGCGTCACAAATTAAACAAAGTCTTTTGGTCTACATAGTAATATTTCCTTTCTCATTGTGCTCTGTAAGTACTCTGGCTGAATTTCAATACCCAATGTCATATTCAAGTACACGTTATTGCGTGTAACAAATTTAAGCATAATGCATCAAACATTTCACCAATGTCCACAATAGAGCTTTGAAAAACTAAAGCACTTTGCATATTCTGTCTTTTATTCATTCGTGTATCCTGCATTGCACTATGCAATTGAGGGAGAATTTTATGTAAACCTTCCAAGTTGATCTGGTACCATAACCGAATCGAATCGAATTCCTACCTGTATATTTTTTTTTTCAAATAGTACTTGTGATTACTAATTACTTTGCTACCATCAAGTGAGTGATCAACGAAACAGCTAGATACTTTAAATACTGTGCCAATGTCTAGGTGAGTGAATGATGCTCAGTATCAATGTAATATCTATGCCAAAATAATTGGTACCAGTAGAATCTTACTTATAAAATTTCCCAAATAGCTGAATAACCGATAAACTCTGTCTAAAGAAATGACTTGCATGGAAGTTTGATGAAGTGAAACATTGCTTGTAATTCTGCGTAATTAAATGCACGTCTCAAGTAATGAAATATATGTCAAAATTGATTTTCTAGAAGCTTGCATAGTTCAAAATAAACCACTCAAACACTATACCTATTAACAAGTCCAACGTTTAGTTTTGAAATACGCAGCACAATAATCAGTTGTTATCTAGAAAGCGTATAATTTTCAAATACGCAGCTCAATACTCAGTTGCTATCTCGTAAATATATTACATCGAAACCATTCTATATCTTACATTTTATATATCACATACTACACTTGTCTAAATTGCAACATAGGCTACTAAATACTCAACTCCAGAACTAATCTATAGCCAATTTCAACTAATCATCTCCAGATAGTTAAGCATAACCGGATAGCTGATTCCACATTAAGTGAATGCCGAGATCTCAACTTTACGCTGGTGTTACAATTATCAAATCTTTGTTACAATTATTATGTGTTGCAAGTAGCAATTCTGTGTTTAAAGCTTTCAAATACTGCTTGTAAACACCCGTGAATATTGCAGGCTACTTATAGATTTTAGAAAAGTGAGTGTGCTAAGTTCCATGGTATGTTACCTGCTCATTTATCTTTGGTAGATTTAACATCTGTAGTTGGACATCAATGATTGTCAGTGAGAGGAAGAGGGTGAAAAGAAAAGGTTATTTGTGTAGGTGGGAGATTAATACTAAAATATAAATGATATACTAGCAATATATATATATATATATATATATATATATATATATATATATATATACATATATATATATATATATATATATATATATATATATATATATACATATATATATATATATATATATATATATATATATATATATATATATGTATATATATATATATATATATATATATATATATATATATATATATATATATATATATATATACAGTATATATATACATATATATATATTGATTGATTGATTGAAACCCTAGAAGTTTGGCAAATGAAGATTTGCAAGGGATAAAAACGCCCTAATTGACTTAATATTAATCTATAAATTGAGTAAATGTTATATTTTATCCTACAGTATTTTTTCTTCACCCCCCAAAACATGACTAAATTAATGTTTATTGGGTTTGTCATCGACTTCTCCCCTGAGATCCAAAACAGATTCGAACTAGAGGGGCACTCAGTAAAGCGCAGACCTCCGCCGTGGCAGCTTATTTCTCGACCCTTTGCTTGACCCTGACCTTTGACTTTAACATGTATTAATTGGCGTGGATTTTCATACACATTTAATTATGATCCAAGTTTGATGTCTCTGTGACAACGATGTGCAAATTTATGGTTGATTACGTATATTGAACATTTTGCTTGACTGTGACCTTGACCTTTGACCTTGACCTTCCAAAATTTAATCATTCCCAACTTTTTACATAACAGTTAATCCCCGCAAGTTTCATTGCTCGACTATTAAATTTGTGGCCAGGAAGCTGTTCACAAACAAACACTCACACAAACAGGGGTGAAAACATAAACTCCTTCCAACTTCGTTGACGGAGGTAATACGGGAAAGTGAACTATCTTACCTATATCATATTGTGTATTTGAAAAAAAAATGTTATACCTGGAAGAGTGACTATGTTTTTGTATGTGTCTTGTTTGTAAACAAATGGGTGATTGCTTGGATGAATGATAGTTGAGAAATCAGTAGTAGTATGTTATTATAAATCATCTCTTTTGTTTTTAGGGCAAGGATTTTCATTAAAGAATTTCTAAAGAATATTTATTCAACCCGTGATGCAAATAGGACAAATGACACTAAATTTCTTAAGAAATGAAAAAGTGAAAACTAATAATAATTCTATTCGAATTTCAATATAATTTTAGATTAAATGACGAGAGAACGCAGGAGGAAAATGCGAATTTATTGCTCTTTTTAAATTCTCTCTTTCAGCATTGAATAAAAGGGATTCTATTAACAGAAATTGTCCAATAATTTACTTTTTCTCATTCTTTTAACTCGAATTACTAAAGGGCTTAAAAATTAATAAAATCCCAAAACTATATTTTTGTAACCGGAAACTGTAAGGATTTTGGGTATTAAAAATACACAGTTATACATCGTTGTGTATTTGAGAAACACAAGAGCTTTTGCACTTTTCTCAAAGTGCCTCTTTATCTGATAAATGAAAACGTTTCATAATGGTTTGAAGGTAAACTAAATACATAATGACAATTACAAGGTTAAAGTTACTCTAAAACCAAAGTAGTGGTCGAAGTTGAAATAGTAGATTAAAAGGAAATGGTAGTTTTCCAACGAGTGAACGGTTTTAATGTTCAAATAGCTAGTAGCCTATTAGACTAGTGGACTTCTACTTTGGTTGTTAAGTAACGTTCAATTTGTATTGGTTATATGTTTTCAGTTTACTTTCGAACCACCGTGAGACTTTTTCATTCTTCAGCGAAGAGGCGCTTTGATAAAAGTGCGAAAGCTCCTGTTTTTTAAAGCCTAAAATGATATATAACTGGATATTAATACCAAACACTGAAATCATATCAATTTCATTAGCCCTGTTTTCCAATGTCAGACAGCCGTGAGTTGTAAAACTGTTGTTTTATTTTATCTGAATATCTTCCAAACAAAACACAAAATACAGACGATTTAATGAACTAACTTTAAGAATGAGGGTATGAGGAAAGCTGTTTTGAAAATCCAATGGAGGAATAATAGGAAACCGGAAATGAACTAGGATTAATTAGAATGAAATCATGAATTGTACAAAGAAAAAAGAGCATACAGAAAAGCAAAATTATCCCTCAATAAAATATGACTCCATTTTAATAACAACAATTATTTTCTATAATGATATTTCTAAGAGAAAAGCTATGTTTCTAATATCTGACTGCTAACAAAAATGTGTTTTCGATGTAAGAAATGAAGAAATTGAAACGTAAAAAAAAAAAAAAAAAAAAAAAAAAAAAAAAAAGACCAGATTAGCATTACTTCTGGGTGATCTCAATATTTTTTTTTATATATTTACTTCTATTTCTGTTTATTATAAGAAATAAAGACAAATTACATTACTTTCTGCAATTATCTTTCTAGGCTCATCGCTGACAGTTTACTTATTAACATTCATCATTAAATCATCCATTATTTTAAACCGCACCTAATATACTTGACCAAAAAAAAGTTAATTTATCATAAGAAAAAATAGTCTAACAGACATTTTACTTGTTATTAACATTTATCACTTCGCTAAATCATCCTTTATTCTATCTCTTACCTAACATACTTAACCAAAAGAAGTCAAATTGATTAACAAAAGTAGAATAACCCACCTTAATACAGTTCACTTATTATCAACACTTATCACTAAACCATATTTCATTTTACCTTGTGCCTAATATATTTAACCCCCCAAAATTTGATTTAATTATCATAAAGTAAAATAATCTAACAGAGTTTACTCTAATAATTTACATTTACTTTGGGTGATTTCAATGCTAAAATTGGCCAAAAGAAGATAGGAGAATTAGTAGTGGGTAAATGTGGAGACTTAACACTAAATCATCCGTTATTTTACTTCGCACCTAATATACTTAAACCCAGCAAAAGTTAATTTAATTATCAAAGGTTAAATAATCCACGTACTATTACCGAGCAATCGATACTTATCACTAAACCATGCATTATGTTACCTCGTACCTTATAAATATACTTAACCTAACAAGTTAATTTATTTATCAAAAGTAAAATAATCCACGTAACTATTACCGAACAATTAATACCACCAAATCATACATTAATTTACCTCGCACCTGATATACTTGAACCAGAAAAGGTACTTTAATTATTAAAAATAAAATAATCCACGCCACTACTACCGACCAATTAATACTAATCACTAAACCATCCATTATTTTACCTCGCACTTAATGAATATACTTAACTAAAATAGGTAATTTAATCATCAAAAGCAAAATAATCCACGCAACTACTACCGAACAATTAATACTTATCACTAAACCATCCATTATTTTCGCTCGCACTTAATAAATATACTTAACCAAACAAAGTCATCTTTATTATCAAAAGTAAAACAATCCTCGCAACCATTACCGAACAATTAATACTTATCACTAAACCATCCATCATTTTACTTCGCACCTAATATACTTAACCAAACAAGTTAATTTAGTTATCAAAAGTAAAATATTCCACGCAACTATTACCGAACAATTAGTACCACCAAATCATACATTTATTTTTACCTCGCGCCTAATATACTTAACCAAACAAGTTAATTTAGTTATCAAAAGTAAAATAATCCTTGTAACTATTACCGACCAATTAATACTTATCACTAAATCATCCATTATTTCATCTCGCACTTAATGAATATACTTAACCAAACAAAGTTAACTTTATTATCAGAAGTAAAATAATCCACGCATCTCTCAGCCGTGACCTCACCTTATTACTAGTAATGTATTCTCGCATCGAGACCATTTCTCCGGACAGCTTCCTTTCGGTCTCCGACCCGTACATGGAGTCGATGTCTCCGCCCTCGACCCTCTTGATGGTATGCTTCTGGAGACGCGAGGGCGAAACGGCGTTGCGACGGGGAGTTTGCGTGCAACGGCCTCGGGCGCAGCAACACACCATTCGCTGCAATTTTAAGAAAAAGAATATTTTAGTCTAGATTTCTTCAATTGCAACATTAAGAAAAGTTTTTTCTTTAGTGTATTTTGAGGTTTTTAATTTTTTAGTCGAGTTTGACATTTAATTTTTTTTAGTCTAGTTTGACTTATTTTTTCAGTCTTGTTTGAATTTTATTTACAACATTAGGAAAAGCTTTTTAATCTAGTTTGACTTTTCAAATGTAATATTAGGATAAGCTTTTGTCTAATTTGATTTCTTTTTTAAATCCATTGTTTCAGCTTGAAAAAGGACGTGTCATTTGAATCAGGAAACTACTTTATTTGAATTTATTCCAAACATTGTTTTGAGGACATTATACAGCAACATTAGATAATAGTTTCTTTTTTAATTTAGTTTGATTTAAACAAAAAATGTAGTTATTAGAGAACGTGTCATTGTTTTAGTAGGCTATATTACAGGGCGTGTCCTTTTAATCAACATACTACTTTGTATTTATCCCAAACTTTGTATTAAAGATTTTATATCTTCCAACTTAAACCAGGTATTAATAGCTATATGTAAACACACGCACAAGAAAAAAAATCTTGATCACATTCATAGAATATATTGATAAATTCAGGTATAAAAATGTAAACGCATGCGCAGTATGCACATTCGCACGGAGTATAAATGTGTATAAATATGTGCATAGGAGATGACTTAGTAAGATATCGAAATGAGTTGTGCACGTGGTGAATAATGAATATTCGAGAAGACATAAGTGCAAAGAATGGTGATCTATAGGATTTAAAAACCATGGTAATTATATATATATATATATATATATATAATATAATATACACACATAGTATATATACATTTTATATATACACACACAAACACACACATTGTATATATATATATATATATATATATATATATATATATATATATATATATAATGTGTGTGTTTTTGTGTGTATATATAAAATGTACATATACTGTATATATATATATATGTATATATATATATATATATATATATATATATATATATATATATATATATATATATATCTATATATATATGTATATATATACATATATATATAGATATATATATATATATATATATATATATATATATATATATATATATGTATATATAAAGCAGAGTGCTTGAAGGTTTATTAATCAGTCGTTTGCTGGAAAAGTGAGAATGAATGGTGCATGGCATTCCTTCCTTGGACATTGTGATACATGAGCCTTCTTTAGTCAAAATAAATTGGTGATCAAATTCTGACTGGTGTTTTCCAAGGAGTTCAGGTCACAAGACAGCGTGAACAGGTCAGTGACAGTTTCCATATTGCCTTCTGAATCTGACCTTTTTTTCGAAAAAAGGCAAAAAAATTTTTTAGATAGATATTTCTTGATTAAACTAAAGGCTTACAGAAATGTTGTACCGAAGATGATGATAGAATGTTGGTGAAACATTTTTCTACTGAGTATTAAAACTCTACTACAAAAGTCGCTCTATGATAGTCTCATGGTAATCATTGAAGATCTGCTCCTGCACCTGGAAACCACATTTAACTACATTCAGGAAGTGCTAAAGAGACCCTTTTGGTCTGAACCTGTGACCAAACACACAGAAATGGCTTGGCAAACAATGAGACTACGTCTGACTGTCCACAGTGGGCAATCTGCCTTTGAGCTAAGCCTTGCACTTTGTTACTATTCTGGGTAGGCCATTATCCTTTAAATAAGTAAAATACTTAATCTGACACCCTTTAGTAAATAACAACGTGTGTAAATGTATATATATATATATATATATATATATATATATATATATATATATATATATATATATATATATATCTAAGTGGTAAGGTCACTGTCATACAAGTATCCTAGACCAGGGTTCGAAACCTGACCGGTCAGATACTATACTCTTTTAGTGATTTCGCCTGGGGCTCTGATCCCGAGGTCATTAAGAGAATCCAGACTTTAATGTATTAAAATATATGGCTTATTATATATATATATATATATATATATATATATATATATATATATATATATATATATATATACACATATATATATACAGTATATATATATATTTATATATATATATATATATATATATATATATATATATATATATATATATATATATATATATATATATATGAACTTCCTAGTGTAAGATCAAACTACCTATGAGTCAAAAGTGTATGGAAGACTAAAATGTGTTAAATTGAACAGAATAAAATAGCGAATAGTTTTACTCATAGCTATGCAATATGCCATTTTCACGGTAGTTTACTGAAAGGACTGCGTGGATATTAGGTTTTATTTTTTTCAATATCTTGTTCTACTGGAATAGTCAATAAATTGTTAATTTTATACGGAAGTGGATTGGATAAATACTGAATTAAAGGAAGGATAACAAAAGGGAAAAGTAAGTTATATAGTAAGATTAGTCATAATAATTTTTGCCCCCATATTGATAAACAGGCAAACGTAAGATAGTGCTAAACTAACACGCCGATGAAAAAAAAAAATTACATCGTGCACAGATTTTATGTTGACTTAAAATTACTATTCAAATTATATTTCTTTCCTAAAGTCATTTTTAATCCAACTGCCAAGATTTAAGATTAGCAAAATAAAAGGCGCTGTGAGATACTTCAGTGGAATTGACGGGTATATAAACAATCTTACTGTCATTACTTAAGGTGACATAGAATCCTTGGCCAACTTTCCTCCAAATCTCTTTCTTTTCCTTTCAAGGACACAATGAAGGACTTATCATCATCATCATCATCTCCTACTACGCCTATTGACGCAAAGGGCCTCAGTTAGATTTCAGCAGTCGCCTCTATCTTGAGCTTTCAAATCAATACTTCTCCATTCATCATCTCCCGCTTTACGTTTCATAGTCCTCAGCCATGTAGGCCTGAGCCTTCAACTCTTCTAGCGCCTTGTGGATCCCAGGTGAAAGTTTGGTGAACTAATCTCTCTTGGGGAGTGCGAAGAGCATGCCCAAACCATCTCCATCTACCCCATAACATGATCTCATCCACATATGCACTCGAGTAATCTCTCTTATAGTTTCAATGCTTTTCCGGATTTTGTCCTTTTCATAGATTTGTTTATCGGATACGGATGAGTCGCAGGTACTTTGTGAAGACATGGATAAATGCACAGGACAATTACATAGGAGTTGGCTTTGATTTTTCACAATTTATTAGCTTCAACTCTTAGTTCTTGGTTTTTATGCCTTCGTTTTAATTATTATTATTATTACTATTTTTATTATTATTATTGCTTGCTAGGCTACAACCCTAGTTGGAAAAGTAGGATACTATAAGCCCAGGGGCTCCAACAGGGAAAATAGCCCAGTGAGGAAAGGAAACAAGGAAATAAGAGAAGTAATTAACAATCAAAATAAATAATTTTAAGAACAGTAACATTTGACATTTATGGAGTGCTG
>NC_090734.1:136480361-136492844 GCF_036898095.1 Palaemon carinicauda
ACTTCAATATGATCGAGTCTCTGACGGTAGAAGGAAGTTAAGAGTATATATCTAACAGTGAAGAATTTTGACTTCAGAGGCACCACGCAAAATCACTTCATTTACACACATCTCCACATATTCATAAATTAATAAAAACTAACGGTACGTTTGTAAACTTTAAACAGATCTTTCAGTGAAAAAATAGATACGCTAATGTAATGTCTCAAGGGAAAGTGCCATTTTATTTTTTCTTATCCAACATTTGAAATTCCCGAGCCTCAAAGGATGAAGTGATGTGTCCTCAAGAGATAGAAAGGATTATTATTATTATTATTATTATTATTATTATTATTATTATTATTATTATTATTATTATTGTTATTATTATGATTATTAGCTAAGCTACAACCCAGTTGCAAAAGCAAGATACTATAAGCCCAAGGGCCCCAATAGAGAAAAATAGCCCAGTGAGGAAAGGAAATAAGGAAATGAATAAACGATTGAAAAAACTCTCCGCCTCCTCTGGACTATCATGCCTAATGTAATTAAGAAGGCATCACTGTCCGATGTGGCGTGGCACTCAGACACTTCACTGCATTCTTTCTTTCCGAACAGCTGAGATATGATTCAACTCAAAGAGTTATTTTTTTCTTTTTGAGGAAACACGCTATCGATTCTGTCTGTCTGTCGGAGTTTCTAATTATGAAAACCGGAGACGGGATTTTCTATCTCGCAAGGCTAGAGGCTTTCGTTTTCCGAAAATAGAAGGTTATAATATTCATGGAATATAAAGAACTACTATGACTTGTTTAATTCTTCTGATTCTGAGGTAGTTTTCTTTCGTTGGGAACTGATAACTTTATACGCTATTCGCAACCCAGTGTACTTGTACGTTAGAAAACTGTTTAGATAATGCGAACAGTACAAATAAATCGTTTAATTGTTAAGTCAAATATATATCATACTTCTGGTAAAATAATGGATATAGCAGGAAGCTTACTTTTGTAAATATCTTTAAAAAAACAATTTTTGAAAAAACAAATGATGCAGGACTCATTGCAGATATATATATATATATATATATATATATATATATATATATATATATATATATATATATATATATATATATATATACAGTATATACTGTATATATACATTATATATATACATTATATATATATATATATATATATGTATATATATATATACATATATATATATATATATATATATATATATATATATATATATATATATATATTGTAAAAAGGACTATGTTGTTACATATAATCCTCCTTTAATCTTAAGATATGGGAAAATATCTAATGAATGTAAAGTTTCCAATTATGAATATAATCTAGAACGACCTTAAAAGCAAAAATAAATATGACCATGCTGTTACTTATAATCCTATTTTGATATCAAGGTGTAGACCAATATCTATTGTAGGTAAAGTTTCTAGTTAAACCTATAATCGAGCATGGGATAAATATGTGTTTATAAATTTGACCTTCATCATTTACGTCAGAAAAGCTTCGTTAACCCATTCCATAAAACTTCTTTGCCTAACTACAATTGAGATTTACTAGGGAAATAGGTGTTCAAGTGTCGGCAAATAAAATCAATAAATACACGGGTGAAACCTCACCTAACCTATGATCTCACGTCCTATCTGGCCTAGGGGCGCTGCTATAGCCAAATTATGCTCCGGGCAATCTACGGAAGGCAGTTCCTGTCTACCAGACCAAGGTCTATAGCCTAACCTAACGTAGGGTTCCGTAAATGATGTGGTGAAACTTCCCCTGAACTTTCATGCACCTAACCTAACTTATGTGTAATAAATCACAAACAGTGTTTGGTTACAGAACTTGTATGTCAACCTCTCCTTCGGTATCCCGCAATGAGACTGGGAATCCTTCCCCTAACCACCTCACCTGACCCAGAAGCATAGGACAATGTTGTAGCTTAGCTAGTGATGATAATAATAATCTGGTTTCTTCCCATGGCCTACTTTGTTGTTAGACACATAGCGAGCTATAAGGAATTAACCAAATATATTTCACTTTTAAAATCGTTTACTTCTTAGGCAGCCTAGGCTAATCGATATTTCCAATAGGCTAAATGTAAACACCCAAATGTAACGCTTTTACCTGATTACAGTAAAGCACTTTCACCCGTTACTAAATATTCATATTACATTTGTGAAACTTATTTATAATAATCAATACTATTTTCGCATCAAATTTCTTAAAATGAAACCCTGTGATGCACTGGTAATGAAATGTCTGTGTGTCAGAGCTGGCAGACCCACGTAGTTGAATCTAGTTTCAGACGGATGTATATCAACTACCTTATCTATATAATTCACGTCATCAATTCCGTCACGAAAATATCTAAAGAATAAAAACCATAACGTCTCAGAACTTACTAAAGTTATTATTGATTATTATATTTACATTAATCTTGTTACATGTTTGAAAATGGGCATTGTCTTTATGCTAATCAGTTACGTTTTGAGGCAAGATTTTAATTTTTCTTTCAAATATAATGTGTGGAAAGAATGCATTAATCTACGCTAGGTCATTTCTTTTATGTAAATGTATAAACATACAGTTATTCTCAGTGACATCGAAGTCCTCGTGAAAAGACTAAATATAGATAGCAAAATGGCAAGAAACTAAAATAACTATAGTCATCTTTTTAATGAGGTGCATTTGCACTGACTCTCACGGGTGCCCTCTAAAATGGTTAAAGTTTCCTACTAGCTGATTGGATGGACAAAGTAATTCTAACCTATCAGCAAGGAGGAAAATTTTCCGAACTAAAAGGGCACCCCTGCGAGTCAGTGTAAATGGGCCTCATTAAAAAAAAATGAGTATACTTCATTATCTTTAATTAATTGCTGACGTAAGTTAACTTGAAAAGCAGAAAATGCAACAAAGAAAAGTATTAGAAGCTAACATACGTGGCCGGTCAAAAATGAGGGCTAACGCGCACACAGATTCAAGCTGTCCCCCCTCCTTTCCTAACTACAATTCAGCAGTTTCTGCAATTTGTTGGAGATTGTGGTTTCCGAGTGTACTTCCCGGGGTACTCTCTCACCCTGGTATGACTACTCCCCCTCCTCCTACCAGAGGGACGGGGAGAGACCGAATAGTTATACGTCTGGTAATGCCGTTGGGCGTGACAGGAAAGAAATATATACTTATATATACTGTACTGTACAGCCAGACCCTTTGAGAGAGAGAGAGAGAGAGAGAGAGAGAGAGAGAGAGAGAGAGAATGTCAAAACTTGAAGAAAATTGTCACCATAGTATGAATTCCACTATAAAAGTAGGAAACGGAGATTAGAGTGAACCCTGGGTCACGTCTCCCGTGAAAGGGGACGGGAAAAAGGGTCAAAGGCCATGAACTGAAGGGAAATAGAACAAAAAGGTGAAATGAGTGAGCGATCAATCAATTTTCATCCTACCAAGAAGATAATGGAGGATACACTTAAAGATTCAGGTATTTTATCTCGCAAGTTCACTTGGTAATCGATTCTGACACTAAGATTGGTTTTGGGAACGACAGCTGGAAGACATATTATTATTATTATTATTATTATCAACTAAGCTACAACCTTAGTTGGAAAAGCAGGATACTATTAGCCCAAGGGCTCCAACAGGGAATAATAGACCAGCAAGGAAAGGAAATACGGAAATAAATAAACGATATGAAGAATAATTAACAATTAATAAAATAATTTAAAAACAGTAACAACATCGAAACAGATATTTCATATATAAACTATAAAATGACTTATGTCAGCTTGTTCAACATAGAAACATTTGCTGCAAGTTTGAATTTTATAAGTTCTACCGATTCAACCACCCGATTAGGATCATTCCACAACTTGGTCACATTTCCACTATTACTTTGATAAAAGCTTCCTTTTACTAATGGAATATTAGTGACTTGTTTTATTTGTCGAAAGTAAGTTAGTACTCATAGTTGAAGCAACTAAATTTCAGACTGAAATAATTCATAAGTGATTGGCAAATACCTCTAAGTAAAACGTCTACTTCGGGCTACTAATTTGGCGGCCATCTTGGAGAACAAATGTGTAAAATTTTATACTTGTATCATCATTTGCACGCGATTCCTCTAAAAAATGGCCGTTATCTGCCCGGCTAAGATTTTTAAAAACCAATGACCGAGATTTTCTAATGTTTTAATTCATAAGTCATCTGCAAATATTTAGCAATTTTTCAAAAGACAAAATCTAGGCATTTGGTATTCATGGTAGATAATATGTGCTTAAGTAGTTCGGAAAAATTAAGGTCAATGTGGTAAAAAAATGCTTTAGGTTTATAAATGGAAGAAAAAGGTTATTGGTTGCCAACTGTAAAATGAGATTTAAAGATTTAAAAACAACTTAACTATTCTTATTAGTTAATACTGAGTAATCCAGCTTTAGCTTTCAATGTCACCTTTCTAATTTACAGAATAAATCTAACACTGCTTAGTCCAATTTAAATACAATATGCCATCCATACCTCCATGTACATGACAGCGCCCAGGAAGGCCACGACGATGCTGGCCAGCGTGAGGTAGAACATGACCCAGTAGACGGAGGGCTTCCAGGATTCCAGACTGGAGTCTTCCATGGAGTCCTGAGACCCTCGACGGGGATTCTGGCTGTTGGCCATAACACCTGCCGCGCCTTTCTTTTTCTGTTTGCTCTCGTGACGAGCTCTGTTGGCGTGGGTAAACAGAAGGGTTATGAATGCGGACTAAATATAGCAGTTTGTGAAGACTGCCCAAGTGGACTTACATACAGTTGCATACTTAAACCTGAATTTTTTTTTTCTAATAGAGACTGAGTTTGCGGATCTGATTCTAAATCTACAATATTGTTTAATTTTCATATTGGAGACATGTTTTAGAGAGAGAGAGAGAGAGAGAGAGAGAGAGAGAGAGAGAGAGAGAGAGAGCTTCTTTTTGTCTTATTTACCTCATGATAAAGATCAATATCAAGATCAAGAGAGAGAGAGAGAGAGAGCTTTCTGTCTTATTTACTTCATGACAAAGACCAAGAGAGAGAGAGAGAGAGAGAGAGAGAGAGAGCTTCTTTTTGTCTTATTTACCTCATGATAAAGACCAAGAGAGAGAGAGAGAGAGAGAGAGAGAGAGAGCTTCTTTTTGTCTTATTTACCTCATGATAAAGACCAAGAGAGAGAGAGAGAGAGAGAGAGAGAGAGAGAGTATTTTTGTCTTATTTACCTTACGATAAAGGCCAAGGGAGGGAGAGAGAGAGAGAGAGAGAGAGAGAGAGAGAGAGTATTTTTGTCTTATTTACCTCACGATAAAGGCCAAGGGAGAGAGAGAGAGAGAGAGAGAGAGAGAAAGAGAGAGAGAGAGAGAGAGAGAGAGTATTTTTGTCTTATTTACCTCACGATAAAGACGACAGAGAGAGAGAGAGAGAGAGAGAGAGAGAGAGAAAGAAAGAGAGAGAGAGAGAGAGAGAGAGAGAGAGAGAGAGAGAGCTTCTTTTTGTCTTACCTCATGATGAAGGCCAACAGTGTGATGATTCTCTCTAAGAATAGGTTAAAGAAAAGGATACCAGACGAACACCCCAATTAAACCATAAAATATACAGAATATCCTTCCTCCACGAGTCGTAGGGGCAGCAGCACCATATCCTGCAATGAGGAAAATAAACCATATTAGTATGAAAAGGAAAGATTTCTCAAAGGATAATTCTACCACAGTGCAAGATGAACAGTTCCGTATTAGCAGCTTCCTCACACAACTATATTTGCGTCTTGGATTCTTAGACCTTTCCTTTCAAATACTTTTCGTAATATGAGGCGAAAATGTCTTCGCATCTCGTTTTGCATCATGAAAATTTCTTATGCAGAAACATTCTTATCAAGAGGTATCTCTTTTACTTTCTTTACTCAAACAGTCCTAGGCTTTCGTCTTTTCGTTCATCCTTACACTTTTGAATTATACAATAAATTATCATCGACGAAAGTCTAACTTTGTCTCTCGTTTTGCATCACCCAATATCTGTCCTTCTTCACTGCAACTTGATGCATATCATTTGTTTTGTTGCAAAAATCGAATTCTCTTAAAGTTTAGCAAGAAATCTAGTTACATCCTATAACGCAAATACCTCATTTTATCTTATCAATGTTGATGTCACTGTCTTAACTAATTGTAGATGATAAATCCATATTTTTTTTTTTTCCAAGTAGACAAGAACATCTGCTATGAGCTAATGAGTGGCTTCAACCAAAGAAGTACCCCTTCTACGTCACCAATCTCAGAACCAAGTCTGTATAATTGACTTATTGCTTTTAGTTAGGTACATAGAGCAAGGGCTTCATGAGGTAAAATGCACTATATTTGAGTAGTAATGGCAAAATAGTATAAACTCTTCCTTGATATGAACTGAATATCAAGTATGAACAAGTTTCGTTAAAATCGGTTCATTATTTCTAGCAATATTTTGTAAACAAACAAACACTCAGATAGGTGAAACAGCTGCAGGGAATTTCGTTTGCAGATATGATAATAAGGAGGAAAATAATGTTGATGATGATATATATAAAAATTAATTTGAATACAAGATTAAATATCCTGAAAAAACGTATAGTTTTAGAAATATATTTGTAGGTGTTCATAGAAAGTCTTGGAAATCTCAACGTTTTGGCTGAAGGAACATTTAATGCAGAATCGTATATTTCCAGTAGAAAGCTCATTCAATAAAACTTTTCTAACTATGCAGTACCTCTCTCTCTCTCTCTCTCTCTCTCTCTCTCTCTCTCTCTCTCTAAACAGCTTCGACGTAGAAATAATCAATAACTTTATAAGACCCAGTTTCCTGCAAAGAATCCTGTTTTCGCCTAAGAAAATTAGTCCGACTCAAACATGAAAGTAAAATTTTTACACATCGAGAGACGGAGAGGTGACTCATGGAACACTAAGGTATGACCTTCTAACATTATTGTAACCATGTTTTATTAACGGTGTTCTGTTTAATCATCTGCGATATATTTATCATTTTTAAAAGGGAACTGATAACCAACCTAATGAGACAAGACAGACTGTTACAGAGCTGGTAAATAATAATACGTTGCCGGATATAAAAACTTATAAGGAACCATTGCAAGTGTCTGCTAAAGTTCGTTGCGGACATGCAAACGAATTTACTGTTTGGAAAAGATGAAACGTGATTTTGATGATCCTGTCACAGGAAGGCGAATGATTTTCTAACCAAGGAGATAAGTGTTGCCATATCACTTTCAATATATCTCCTTTTCATTAAAGTTAGCTTGTTTGGTTATGTTTTTCACCAGCGAAGAAGAGTGCCCCTGTTGCCTGCAATATAAAGAGGGGTCTGATAGACCCTGGAAATTCCAGTTTCTGAATCTCGACAACAGGATATGGGAAACTCTCCCGTAGGCAAAAACAAGACACTCCCTTCGACTAGTGAAGATTCTACTGAGAGAGAGAGAGAGAGAGAGAGAGAGAGAGAGAGAGAGAGAGAGAGTTTTAGCTTGAGGACTCAGCCATAGAACACGAATTGAAAACAACACACAATGAGTTACAAACATTCATTGTTTGGTTTGATATGCGATTTAGATATTCTTTTCAACAAAATGTACAGATGGATACAGGAAATCTTGGCCCACCTCATTCTTCAGAGCAAGGTGTGCCAGGAAGTCCTGTATCCAATTGTACCACCTGACGTCGGATTATTTTCCTTCTCATTCAGTTATGAATACAATTACACTTCATAATGCACATTAACATAATCAAAAATAATTTCACACTGCTATCGTCTATTCATTTACATTTCTTTCTATAATTAACAACTTATATCTAAGGGTCCCGCTCAAGCTCGATAGTTTCTTGTAGTGTCTGCAGCCTCACCATCCTTGTGAGTTAAGGATGAGGGGTTTGGGAGAGACTATATGTCTACCTGTTGAGTTATCAGCATCCATTCCCTGGCCCTCCCTGGTTCTAGCTTGGGTGGAGAGGGGTCTTGGGCACTGTTCATAAAATATGTTACTGTCCCTTGCCTTTGCCATTCATGAGTTGACTTTAAACCTTTAAAACCTTTATAAGTATTTTCGTACACTCACTGCAATCTAAAAATCATCTTTTACAAAATTGAGTAATTATTTCTTGATAATATAAAAGGACGGTTATGTTCTCATTATCTACGGACGACACAAATTGAAAAATCCTATTAAGGAATTGGAGCACATTTTATGTATACAAATTTTTTCAACACAAGCGAAAACTTGAAGGTCCATTTACCTTTTAAATTCATCTTAATTCTCCAAATGCAACAACTTCAGAGAAGCGAAAAAGTTGAAAAAAAAACGCCACATGAGAGTCCAAGAAACTGCCTCTCTCTCTCTCTCTCTCTCTCTCTCTCTCTCTCTCTCTCAGCTTGTTTACAAGTTCTCAAAATCTGCAAGGTTTCCTGAGCAAACACTCAAACTTGGGTGGTAAGGATTTCATCATCAGGTCTACAAAGCCAAACCAGGAAAAAAGAGTTTGTCTTCGTTTTAGTAGTTTCGAGACATCTAGGAAAAAAAAAGCTAACTTTCTGGACAGATGGTTTTTAAAAGTCTTTATCATCGTCTTTCTGTTTACTTGGGGAGAAAAGAGATTTTCATTCGAGTCTGAAAAATGGCATAAAAGCAAAGAATATAGACGGGTGATTTTACACAAAATGATTGTATGTATGTATGTATGTATGTATGTATGTATGTATAAATACAATATACAGTATATATATATATATATATATATGAAAATGTTTCAATGCAATTTTGATACACACATATATGTATATATATGTGTGTATATATATATATATATACATACACACACACATATATATATATATATATATATAAATATATATAGATATATATAAAATTTTCTTGATGCCATTTTGAATGATAACATCGAAATCAAAAGTAAAGGATGGACCAAAAAGAATTCTTTAGATGCAAGGACTCCAATTTGGGGATACAAATGATAGTGGTTTGATATCAAACCAAAATACTATTACAGAAAATAAGACTTTATATATATATATATATATATTATATGTATATGTATGTATAAACATAGAATTGCACGATCTTAATGTAAAGAAGTACCTTAGGCAAATAAAAGCCCGAAAACTTTTTTGTTTACTCTCAGTTTTATAGCCCGACCCCCGAGCTGGGCATTAATCTTTAAACTCTCATCCTTTTATAGGATACTCTCTTGTACTGAAATCCCGTGTAGTCATACCCTGGTGAGAGAGGCTACGTGCGCGTGTGTGCATATTTATCTAGATATTTAGCCGTTATTTTTGACGGGTCGCATGCACTATTAATAGAATAAAGAAGCTACTCTCCTCTTGGTAAGGGTAGAAGAGACTCTTTAGCTATGGTAAGCAGCTCTTCTAGGAGGACACTCCAAAATCAAACCATTGTTCTCTAGTCTTGGATAGTGCCATAGCCTCTGTACCATGGTCTTCCACTGTCTTGGATTAGAGTTCTCTTGCTTGAGGGTACACTCGGGCATGCTGTCCTATCTGGTTTCTCTTTCTGTTGTTTTGTTAAAGTTTTTATAGTTTATATAGGAAATATTTATTTAGATGAGGTTACTGTTCTTAAAATTTTTTATTTTTCCTTGTTTCCCTTCCTCACTGGGCTATTTCCCCTGTTGGGGCCCCAGGGCTTATAGCATCCTGCTTTTCCAACTAGGGTTGTAGCTTAGCAAGTAATAATAATAATAATAATAATAATAATAATAATAATAATAATAATGATAATAATAATAATAATAATATGGAATGGATATAAGATGGTGTACAGAATAAGTGTTGGATCACGTGGGATTGAGTTAAAAGACATTTAGTTATACAAGAGGTAAGAATGTTGTTTCCATGAAAAATAGAGGGGCACTCAGTAGTGCGTAGACCTCCGCCACGGCAGCTTATTTCTCGACCTTAAGTTCGACCATTGACCTTAACATGTATTAATTGGCATGGATTTTCATACATTCATATATGAACCAAATTTGAAGTCTCAGTGACAACGATGTCCAAACTTATGGCTGATTACGTGAATTGGACATCTTGCTTGACCTTTCACAATTTAATCATTCCAGCTTTTTACATAACAGTTAATCCCAGCAAGTTTCATTACTCTACCATTGAAATTGTGGCCAGGAAGCTGTTCACAAACACACACACAAACAGAGGGTAAAACATAACCTCCTTCCAATTCCGTTTTCAGTAACAACTGAAAACAAGTGCAAAGAATAAGGGCGAATAATAGCTTGGATAAAAATGGAAATATGACATGAGTGCAATAGATGACGAATATAAATAAAGGGAAATGGAGTCGGAATCTCTCTATTCTCTCATCCATCCGTGTTTAATCTATCTCTTAGCTATGGTTTGGTGACAGGCTTTGTCCCTCGGGATCTTTCCCATTTCATATTCATAAGTTCTAAAGGTCACTCATGAGTGGCAGAGGCCAGGGACAGCCACAATGTCCTAGAGACTGCCCATATATATGATCAGCGCCAAAGCACATTCTCCATCAAGCTAGTAACAGGAAGAGCTAGGCAATGGAGCAGGTAGACCTATGGGCTCCCCCAAAACCACCCCTATCCTTAGCTCGCAAGGATAGTGAGGTTGCAGACACTACAAGAAACTATCGAGTTTGAGCAGGACTAGAACCCCAGTCTGGGCAATCGCTAGGCAGGGACGTTTCCAATACGCCACCAGAATAATTTTCTTCTTGCCATCGATGTGACGGTGCCGAGAGAAGGTTGTGAACTCAAAGGCAGTGTGAAAGCAACTGAGTTAGTTTATTGTAAAACACTCTCCTTTATATACAAAATCTCAAAGCAACAAGATTTTTCATGTTGAAAATTCAACACTGTTACAGAGGAGGAAAAGCAGACATGAATTTTCAGGTTCTTTTTAGTGCGAGGGGAGAGCGAAGATACAAGCATAATATATACAAAATGAATTATGTACGATCGTGTGACACACGGTTGGTACAACGACATTTTCAAACTGACATGCAATTCTGTTTTTCAACTATTTCTAAGTTTTCCCTTGACTTGGGACTGCTGGAAAGCAAAGATCCAAACTGAGCAGGTAATCACCGGGTCTTGAAAAAAATGGATTGAAAACACTCAGAGTTAATTTTCGTAGACTCCTGAGGAGGTTCCCCGCAGGAGAAGCCTTTTCTCAGACATCCTATGTCATCAATATCCATCGATCCATTCCCCTACACGGAAGAAGAAGAAGAAAAAAAGAAGAAGAAAAAGAAGTAGAAGACGAAGAAGAATAATGTCATCGGCCACATTAATTTTCATACTTACGGTGACTGAAAGTTTTCGTTAGTGTGTTACTTGTATAACCTTATAAATCAATGTACACGACCCGTCAAAAATGAATTCTAGAAATGTTTGTATAGTATCGTAGTTTTTATCGAACAATAACTATCATAAATAGTAGTAAAATATACACAATTCCAAAGGCAAATTATTTCATTCATGTATGGCCTATAGAATTATAGATCTCAATTACTTACTGTTTTGTGAATGAATTTGTACGCTAAAATAATATATAATTACACACCACACCAATCAAAGAAAAAATGAAATTACGTGAATCTGAAATAGGCAGGATTTAACGTGGGACAGAAACCTGATAGTCTTAGCTACTTTCTTTGCATTTGAGAGAGAGAGAGAGAGAGAGAGAGAGAGAGAGAGAGAGAGAGAAATAATATGGAGTTATTTGCGCAGAGTGCAAGACAAACAAAAATTATTTGAACACAATAATGATTATCCTACAGAGAGAGAGAGAGAGAGAGAGAGAGAGAGAGAGAGAGGAAAATAATATGGAGTTATTTACGCAGAGTGCAAGACAAACAAAAATTATTTGAACACAATAATGATTATCCTACAGAGAGAGAGAGAGAGAGAGAGAGAGAGAGAGAGAGAGGAAAATAATATGGAGTTATTTACGCAGTGTGTAAGATAAAAAAAATATTTGAACACAATAATGATTATCCTACAGAGAGAGAGAGAGAGAGAGAGAGAGAGAGAGAGAGAAATAATATGGTTATATGCGCAGAGTGCAAGATAAACAAAAATTATTTGAACACAGTAATGATTATCCTACAGAGAGAGAGAGAGAGAGAGAGAGAGAGAGAGAGGCATCACTACTGATCAATTCAGCTTTTCCTTTTTCGGTACTTTAAAACTTCTAATGACCTTTCATTCAATAAGACTGAGAGAGAGAGAGAGAGAGAGAGAGAGAGAGAGGAAGCATCACTACTGATTAATTCAGCTTTTCCTTTTTCGGTACTTTAAAAATATTCCTTCAAATGACCTTTCATTCAATAAGAGAGAGAGAGAGAGAGAGAGAGAGAGAGAGAGGGTCATCACCACTGATCAATTCAGGTTTTCCTTTTA
>NC_090734.1:136493344-136498344 GCF_036898095.1 Palaemon carinicauda
TTCCTGTTGGAGCCCTTGGGCTTATAGCATCTTGCTTTTCCAACTAGGTTTGTGGCTTGGCTAATAATAATAATAATAATAATAATAATAATAATAATAATAATAATAATAATAATAATAATAATTACCATATTCGTCTGGTACTGCCAATACTTCCCATTGACGTAGAAAATAACTTGGACGAGCCGGAGATAGAAGTTAATTAATTTTGAATCTAACCATATTTTGGGGGTGTTTTTATCAACATGGATTATGCCTGAAGAATATATTGAAGTCACACCCTCACTAACATTCTGCTATTTAGTCTTTTAATATTATCAACATACATTAGCATTGCATTCCCATTGGTATTTCTATGTTACTGTCAACCCTTTCTGAGTGGGGATACTTTAACGTGGGAAAGGCTTTGCGTATCGCCATGATCAGCAAAGCTGTACTAGTCAGGGCCACCGATACTAGGTTGGTTTGCTGTGAGCGATCAGATCTTCCACCTTCACCATTCCACAGTGGAAAAATGGCCAAACCCCAGACACGAATAAGGACGAGAAATAGCTTAATTTGTTGTTGTTGTTATATATATATATATATATATATATATATATATATATATATATATATATATATAACATGTATGTATATATATATATATATATATATATATATATATATAAATATATATATATATATATATATATATATATATATAATATATATATATATATATATATATATATATATATATATATATATATATATATATATATACATATATATATATATATATATACATATACATACATACATATATATATATATATATATATATATATATATATATATATATATATATATATATATTTCTGACCAAACATTACCAACCTAAACTTCAAGTTCCTACAGTACCAAAAATGATTTTCTATGCCTCTTTGCCTTTTATTAATAACGGAAAATATGGGAAACAAATTAAAAAGGTCATTCTAAACAATTTTCCGAGTCTGGATTTTAAACTTATTTTTAAGAATCCCCTGACAGTGGGATCTATGTTTAGAATTAAGGATTCTCTCCCCGACCTAATGCGTTCTTCAGTGGTCTATATGTTTACTTGTCCGAGATGTAATCTCGGAAATTATGTGGGTTCCACAAAAAGATTGCTGAAAGTTCGCATAGATGCGCATCGGGGAGTGAGTCATAGAACTGGATGTGCGCTCAAAACCAAAAGAATTCTCAACCATCAGAGAACATGCAAGTAAATGCAAGACCAACATTGCATATAAAAACTTTGAAATCATAGCTCAAGCGCCAAATAACTCCTCTCTACTAGTATTGGAATCGTTAATGATTAAAGAAAAGGCTCCTAAACTAAACAGCCAATTATCCTCTGTCCCCCTCCACATCGCTTAAGCTGGCAAATTTAGAATTTTCTTCCTGAGTACTGTTCTTCAGATAGTCACTCAGTACTCTAGTCTGTTCCAGATAGGTTGGTCTCCTTAGACAATTTTGATTTTTGTATATTTAATTTTAAGATACTTTTCTCTTAGTTTAATTTTTTTTAATCTCCATATCTTACTTGTAACTGTGCTTATAATTTCAATTTTAATTTTGACTGTCTTTTTGTATTTTATATATTTTTACTGAGTTTTGCTTATAATGTTTTATATGTCCATTTTAGCCTTGATAATGGGATGAGTCCTGAAACGTCGGCACCAATAAATTGAAAGATGTTGTCCAGACTATTCGTCCTCCTTTTTATTTTATCTTTGAAGCTCGCCAGGAGCAACGGCCTTCCTCAATATATATATATATATATATATATATATAATATATATATATATATATATATATATATATATATATAGAGAGAGAGAGAGAGAGAGAGAGAGAGGAGTGTTATCCTTTGAATAACTGTTTTTTATGGTTTCACCACCACGTGAGGAGGATTACCCTGTCGAGACTCTCCCATCTTTTGATGTTTTACAAATGAGATGACGGAGATCAACACTTCAAGTCCGTTTCCATCTCTCATCTTCTCTTTTTTTCTCTCCACTCTAGCAGCGACCAGCAACGGTCAGCTAACAACTTGGTACAGTTGGAGACAGGAGTTCCTGGTACACCTCGCTCTGAGGTAGTGCTCCCTGTCTCACTAAGTACTGAGCGGATAGTTCCCGTGAGTAGCCCCGCCCACCAATGATGCCATCTCTTCCTACACTTATCTGTTTGGTTATTGCCGTGCAGTAAGGTAGTGACTGGGTGCATGTCCTTAGAGCTTGGTATGCCAAGAATTCCTGTGTCACAGTCCAACTGTTCCTAATTTGTTTCTTAGGTGAACAGAGGCATTTTTTTTTTAGCACAGACTCATCTGGACCGAAACTCGAAACTGCTCAGTGTACAGTCCCAGCTGAGTAAGCTAGCGAAGACGCCACAAAGAGAGAGAGAGAGAGATGAGAGAGAGAGAGAGAGGAGAGAGAGAGAGAGAGAGAGAGAGGAGAGAGAGAGAGAGCAAAGCTAAGAGGGGATGTTGCTTCTACCAGAGTGAAGGAGGGGTATGGAGAGAAAAAAGGACTGGGTAATTGAGCAAACACTCCCCTTTTGTGCCCGAGGAGTCCACAGCGGCATTTTGAAAAACCCACATCATTTTTGCTTGTTTATGAGGCCACTGAGAGAAGCGTCCAAGAAAGGTGGAAGAGCTTACACTTGAGAGAGAGAGAGAGAGAGAGAGAGAGAGAGGAGAGAGAGAGAGAGAGAGAGAGAGAGAGAGAGAGAGTGAGAGAGAGAGAGAGAGAGAGAGAATCATTTCCCTTAAGGTATTTTCCAGGCACTATAACGCTTGGGGTGTTTTCAACAGCCATTGATTTTCTGTAGGTGAGAACGGAAATTGTCAGCCACACTTTTAACGAGGGTGGGGGATCTGTTTTGATGTGGGGGAAAAAAAAGGGGGGTGATGTTCCAGAAGCAAAACATACAATGATAAGATAAGAGACGATATGCACGAGGGAAGAGATAAAAGGTTACCGGAGCTCAGTGTTCTTGGGTTCTTAGTTGGTCTCTGAGTAAACAAAATGCAACATATATTCTGCACTGAAAGCTCTGGAGTGCTCTCTCTTGTTTAGGGATCTTGTCTTCTTTTTCTCTCTCTCTCTTTCTCGCTAGCATTTCTTGCTTTGAAACTTAACAGCAGCTTGCATAATATCTTCTTGAATGGTGATAGTATCAGCACTGGAGAGAGAGAGAGAGAGAGAGAGAGAGAGAGAGAGAGAGAGGAGAGAGAGAGAGAGACTTACTTTTTTGACTACTTTTCACACAAACGATTTTTTTCTAATTTTTTAAAATAATATTTTAGATGATATAACATTGTATATCCTCATCATCATTTTGCTGGGAATATCCTGGTTCAATTGTATGCTTATTCATTCCATTCAGGGATTTCATATTACAAGCTGGAGCATATATGAAAACAAACCATAACCTGAAGCCACGAGACAGGTATATATGGATTCCTGGAACACCTTCCTCTGAGGAAGTGCACCCATCAAAACCCTTACTGCACGGCGAGTAACTTTGTTAGGCCCAGTCTTCCACCTCGGCCAGCTCTCCCTACACTATCTTTTTAGTTACTTGTCGCGAAGTAAGGGTGTGACAGTAGTCCCTTCTTCGAGGCAGGGTGTACCAGGGACTCCTGTGTTCAGCTGTACTTTTCTGTGAACACTCTTGAAGTCTATTAGGTGTTATTATCATTATTATTATTATTACAAGCTAAGCTACAGCCCTAGTTGGAAAATGCAGGATGCAATAAACCCAAGTGTACCAACAGAGAAAAATAGCCCAGTGAGGAAAGGAAATAAGGAAATAAATAAACTTCAGTATATGAAAAGTAATAACAAAAAATGAAATAAAATATTCTAAGAACAGTAAGAACATGAAGGCAATAAAATATTTCAAGAACAGTAACAACATTATATATAAACTATAAAAAGACTTGTGTCAGCTTATTTAGCACAAAAACATTTGCTGTAAGTTTGAACTTTTGAACTTGTACCGATTCAACTACCCGATTATAAAGATCATTCCACAATTTGATCACAGCTGGAATAAAACTTCTAGAATACTGTGTAGTATTGAGCCTTATGATGAAGAGGCAAGGAGGTTCCTGGGTTTTCTAGCGATGAGGGGTTGAGGTAACGTGAGGTTAGGTAACGTGGTCGCCGTATTCCTTTGGGGTTTGCCCCTAACGAAGTTTACCCCAATCAGGGAGTCTGTTTAAGGACATATGATGCAGTTTTTAGCGGATATTCTGAACTCAAATGATGGTGAGGGCTGGAAAAATTCGCCTGTTTTGGCAAGACAAGACAGACTTGCCTTCTTCCCATGGATGCCAATGTTTTGAAAGGTCCTTGGTATTTTCTAAATATTGATTTCTCTTTAATAAGTCAGGATTATCTAATGATGGAATTTTTGTGGATATTCTGAACTGTTTTGACAAGACAAGATGAACTTCCCTTCTTCCCATAGATGCCAATGTTTTGAAAGATCCTGGATACTGGCGGCCTTTTGTGATTACTTTAGATATAGTTTTTCTCTAAATATTGATTTCTCTTTAATAAGTCAGGATGGTAGGAGGAAAATTAGAAAAAGTGCATCAACTATTTAAAAAAAAAGGACGTGTATAAAGATATGAATTGCTTTTGAGTATTAGTAAAATGATAGAAGTTAAAAATATTCAATCTAAGTGCACATACTTTAATGTGTAATAAAATATGAAATTATGGATTACATTTCCAGAATCTGGAAAGTCTATAAGAACAATAGGAGATTTAAATAAGGTGATTTAGTCAAATATCTTGCAAAAACAGCTAAGCACTTATACCTTTTACTGGTTGAACATATAGAAGAGCCAGTTTAACTAAAACATAGTTTAAAGTTTCAATTATGAATTATTTAAAAAAAAAAAAAAAAAAAAAAAAAAAAAAAAAAAAAAAAAAAAAATGACGACGACGAAAAGCCTT
>NC_090734.1:136503344-136515844 GCF_036898095.1 Palaemon carinicauda
CTTGCATTTTACTATATATGGTAGTATTTGAATACGTAAACACGGAGATTTTTACCGCAGATTAAATATTTCAGGGTTACGTATAATTCTACATTAAAAATTTGGAAGTGCGTTATGGCATTTAATCCAAGTGGACAGTTTGCTTTTGTGTGCAGGTCTTTTCCATATATCTTTTTTTACTTGATACTACGGACTTTGTCATTCAAATTTGGTGGTTAATAGTATATACTAAAAATCGCGCAAAACATCTTAGAAATAAGACATTCCAATTTTAGTATTCGAGTTGAAGGAAAAGTCATAAGTAGGTTACAAAAAAAAAAAAAAAAAAAAAAGAAAAAAAAATCAAACATATTCTCTGATGCCTTTCATTATTATTAGGGAAACAAGTCTATTATTGAAATACACACACATTTACGTATGTATGCAGTTTTAATAACCCTCAATACTTATTAACTTGCAGATTTTCCAAAATTTTTATGAATATACTAATTACCAAAATCCTATATCCGAGTGGGAAAAAACGAAGAAACAACAGTAACTAAGTACAAATACGCGTTGATTATTTGTACATTTAGCTGAAGCCTCTTTCCTTTGGTTTTCAATTTTGTTCTAGACTCTAGAGTATCCCCACCTATTCCTGAGTGGGGTTACCTTGACGTGGTGAAAGGGTTTATGTATCGTCACGATCAGCAAACTTATACTAGTCAGGGTCACCCATACGAGGTTGGTTTGCTGAGAGCGATCAGACGAAAATTCCCCACCATCACCAATCGGCATTGGCCAGCGGGGTGATGAAAAATGGCCAAATCGCAGACATGAGTAAGGACAAGTCTGACGCCTTTGTCCTGGGTACAATAACGGCTACATTTGTTGTTTTTGTTGCTATTGTATAAGCTAGTAATAGGCATATCTAAAAACACACAGGGAAGTCGAGAAGTTTAAACATCATTGTGGATCTTTAAAAAGTGGCCATATCTGGCATGCAAGGAAAGGAGGAGCATATGGAAAAAACAATGCAGTAAACAATAAACTGCATAAGACAAATAAAAGAGTAACGGAAATGAGACAAAGCCATTAAAACTACGAAATGTGACCCAGGTGAAACTTTCCAATAAAAAGATATTTGCATTTAGTTTAAAATTATATTATGAAAATTCCATTAGATACTGACATCATCATGAGATGAATTCTGCTAAATTAATTGTCCTCCCAACTGTTAATAGTGCATTTGATCAATCATTGTAAAATAACTAACATTATCCTCCAATTAAGTGAGAAGATGAAAATAAAGAAGTATTATTATGATTACTTGCTAAGCTGCAACACTGTTGGAAAAGCAGGATGCTATAAGCCCAAAGGCTCCAACAGGGAAAATAGCCCAGTGAGGAGAGGAAATAAGGAAATAAATGAACTATAATAGAAGTAACGAACAACTAAAATTAAATGTTTTAAGAAAAGGAACAACAGTGAAATAAATCTTTCATATATAAACTGTAAAATCTTAAAATAAATAAGAGGGAGAGAAATAAGATAGAAGTGTGCCAGGGTGTAACGTAATAGATAGATTAAGAATATCTCAAATATGATTGCACGAAACAGTTTCTCCCTGTTTTAGGACAAATCCAACTCAAGCTTCTGATAAAAAATAATTATTTAATCCCATTATAATATAAAAGTATTGACATATTAAACCATTAGAAATATTGAAATCTCCAGGCGGATATTCTCCAAAACTTGAAATACAATCAAATCAGTTCTATCTGAAAAAGGAGAGCAATTTTTATTGGATTTTTGCTTTGCGTGAGCGAGTAGAGGAGGTAGGTTGCCCAGAAATTGTCTAAGTTATTAAAAGTCAGTTTTGTGGAGAATAGGAATAAGGACTGAAATTGATATGTCAGTATTAACACAGTTTAATAGAGTTGAAAATTAGGAAGTTTCATTTTCGAAGTGATTAGTTATTCAAGATTACATTCCGAATTAAATAGACAAGAGCTATGTGGGTAAGAAGTATATCATTTAACGCTAAGATTAGAATTGTAGAAATAATTCTGATAATATAGATGACTACGATGTTCAAGATATAAAGGCAGCTTAAACGAATGTTAATATAGAATATAAATAACAAAGGGAATGAGATTAGTATACATATAACGACAATGAGGCATAACAGTATTTCATATTATTCATATTATTATCCTTATTATTATTATTATTATAAACGTTTAGCTGGGCTCCACAAGGCCCTCGAAAAATTGGAAGACCCAGGCCTACATGGCTGAGGACTATGATGCATGAAGTAGGATATGATGAATGAAGAAGTATTGAATTAATAGCTCAAGACAGAGACGACTGGTGAAATCTAACCGAGGCCCTTTGCGTCAATAGGCGTAGGAGGAGATGATGATGATGATTATCATTATAATTACTTGCTAAGCTACAACCCTTGTTGGAAAAGCAGGATGCTACAAGCCCTAGAGCTCTAACAGGGTAAATAGCCCAGTGAGGAAAGGAAATAAGGAAACAAATAGAACACAGATGAAAAATAACACTTTCACCTTGTTGAAGTGACGAGTCGTCAAGAGCAATAAGGTCCGACTGACATAAGATTTAGTTGAATTCGACATCAATTGGGGGTCGAAGAAACGTCACTTACCGTCCAGAAAGAGAAACGCTCAGTCATCAAATGATTTTTGTCTTCTGGTCATTCTTACTTCCTCTTATTTTCTCGCCATCTCTCCTTCGCGTCCTTCTTATTTCCTCCCCTTTCCCTCTTGATTTTCTTCCTCCCTTTTTATTTTCCTCCACTGACAATTCCCCCAATTCCATTTTCCTGGAATGGGGAAGGAGGTTTCCAGGCAGCAAAAGCTCTTTGTCCCATTTTCAGGTTTTCCCCCAAGAATCCATTATTGGGGCGCTCAGATTCATCCAAATGCTCTTTCAATTTCCCCTTACCTATACCCCCCCCTTTTTCATATTCCCTCCCACTCCCTCCCCCCTATCAGCAGAACCAGCCCACGTTTCCCCCAAAGTCTTAGAGCAGCGATGAAAAATATATATAAATTTTTTGGAGAGAGTTTAAAGGAGGTGTCGAGTTGTATGAATTTTAAAGAACGCCCATTAAGAGTATTCTGTTTCATACAAACACCGCCATCTCTCTCTCTCTCTCTCTCTCTCTCTCTCTCTCTCTCTCTCTCTCTCTCTCTCTCCCTCTCTCTCTCTCTCTCTCTCTCTCTCTCTCTCTCTCTCTCTCTCTCTCTCTCATTATAACTTTTCGCAAGAGTTATGTATATGAAATTTTGATTTGCATACGTAAAAAAAATATAAAATTTATCTCTTTCTTCTGAAGTAGAAAATGGTGCTTCTCAAAGTCAAGAATCCTTAATAGAGACATTACCTAGCACTTACTTTATTTCCTTACTTAACGAAAAGCCTTACTAAAGTGACTTCCGTTACTTGACAAAAGTGCGAAGAATTAAAGTGGCTCTCAGTGTCTTTATTTCATACGTCCATCTTGATACTATCAATACTATTAGCGGCAAATGTTAAAAAAAGATAATCTCATTTCATTAATATCCCTTAAGCATCATAATATGAAAAGAAAAGCTTTGCCAAAGGACAGCTAACCTAAATACCAGCATAGAATGATAGACTGGACCAAGGGAGGGACACAGATCGAGGAGTACCACCCCTCCAACAGCGCAGTGCAGGACACCACTGAAGATATTGTTGATGTACCAATGGAAGGGCTTTGACAGGAGACTACCCACCAATAGCGCAGCGCAGAACACTACTGAAAAAAATTATTGATGGACCAATGGAGGGACTTTGATAGGAGACTAACACCCCCCCCCCCCCCAAACAGCGCAGTGCAGGACACCAGTGAAGACTTTGCTGATGGACCAATGGAGGAACTTTGATACGGGACTACACCTCCCCCCCCCCACCAACTGCGCAGTGCAGGACACCACTGAAGAAATTGCTGATGGACCAATGAAGGGACTTTTGACAGGAGACTAGCCCCCAACAGCGCAGTGCAGGACACCACTGAAGAAATTGCTGATGGGGCACTACTTCCAAGACGTGATTGGTGTGCCCTCAACAGACCTAGAACTGGAGAGGCCAGAATAGGTGACAATCTGTTCAAATGGGGCCTTAAAACTGACCAGTCCTGCGAATGTGGAGAAAATACCCAGACCATCAATCATATTCTCCGATCATGCCCACTATCTCATAATTTGGACAACTCTGACTTATTTAACGTAAATGAAAGAACGCGTCAATAGTTGGTTGTTTGGTTATAAGCTATAAAAATATGAAAATAAAACAATGGAAGACTTTGATTACAAGTAACAAATTTGTTTACATTTCTTAGAACGTTCAACAACAGCCTTATGTCACGTGTGCATCCGTAGGCTAAAAATGCAAAACCAACTCTTCGATTATAGCTATAAACTACACGAAACACAAAACAACTGCGTAAAACTGACAAACACACACGTGTTTCATCCGCTGGCAAAAAGGCTATCTTTAGATAGAGCATAAATAATATACAAGAAAATGCATCACTTATAGCAGAGCAATGCCTGATTAACATATTGGTATTTAGTGCAAGGTAAGAGTTGTATTTGAAATTTGTTTTTTTTTAAATAGCTCCTTTAGACTAATTACTTCCTGTAATTAATCTTAATTGCTTACTTTTATTCAGGTAAATACTCAAAGAACAAATACTAATAATTTGATAAGAACAAGAAGATTATTACGATTGGAAAATAACGAATACGGAAAGAAGCATCATAAGAATATTTTTTTTTTTTTATCAAAGACAAATTTACAGAGGAATTCGAGCTACAGGTAATGAATTTAGCATACCATCTTTTGAAAATCTATGTTACAAACTGAACGGTGAAGCAAGGAAAGCCAAAATTAAATATAAACCGATTTTTTTTTTGGTACATTCTCAGAACCAGATTGGCGTTTCCAATCTTACTTTTTTGGTTTGATTATAAAAGTAATTTTGACCTGGCTGAATACACATTTCTTGGAAACCAATGTTGGTAAATATTTTGTGAACGTAACAGGCATGAACAAAATATGTTATAAAGTTGTTTTTGGCTATATTTCACAAATCGTAAGAACTGTCCCTTTTTGGACACAATCAAATTTCTTGATTTATCAGAAACTAGATATCAGTTCATCGATCTCCCATTGATTGAAACCTAAATTAAACTGCAAAATAATAAATTTTGCATATAAAAAGAAGCATTGGAAACACTACCACGTTTAGCTTTCACTGAAAAACTTAAGATTTCCTAGACTATTTTCCCATGAGGTGTTTATTGGAATTTTCACAGTTCCTTGATTTCAGTAGGTCCAAAATATTTACATATTTAAATGTTACTGATGAATGGCAGGGGCAATTGACGGGGCCGTGTCCTAGAGACTGACCATAAGTACATATGATTGATACCAAAGGCCCCTCTCCATCAAGGTAGGTCCAGGGAGGGCCAGGCAATGGCTGTCGATGGCTCAACAGACAGACCTATGGGCTTCCCCAAACCACATCCCTAGCTCACAAGGATAGTGAGGTTGCAGACACTACTAGAAACTATCGAGCTTGAGCGGGTCACAAATTGCCGTCCAATAGATTGTCTAGCAGGGACGTTTCAAATAGACTTGAAATAGTCAACCCATGAAATACAAAACCATGAAAAGATTCATACTGACATTATTTTAGAAGCTGAACATCTTCGCTTGGCTGATCTTCATCACTGGCAGTTGATAAAATTCATCAAAGGTAAAATTATATAAACTAAAATAGAATATTTTCAGCTCAGCCATAAATGGATATTATTACTGTTATTACCATCTGCCGTGTGCACTCCTGAGAGCTGCCAAATTCTAACAAAGTTTGTATTCTTCACTAATAATATACAAGTGCACGCGACCCGTCAAAATAGAAGGCTAAATATTTAGATATATATGTAAACACACGAACACGCACACCCACAGATTTAACACTTCCCATCTCTTTCTCTTTTCCTTACTACAACATGGCAGTTTGTGGGAGATTGTGGTAACCCCTCTCAGCAGGGTATGACTACTCTTCCTCCCCTTAACCAAGGGACGGGGAGAGACCAAGGGTGACAGGATATAAATGAATATGTATATGTATATATATATATATATATACATATACACACACATATATATATATATATATATATATATATATATATATATATATATATATATATATATATATATGTTGTATGTATGTATGTATGTATGTATGTATGTATACAGACCTTGCTCTATATTATATAGGGTACATTTGTTGTCAAAGGAAATAGTAGTTTTCCTGTCTCTCATAGTCAGATAATACACAAACCATACACATTACTAGATCCTCATGCCTGAGTTTCCTTAAACATTCATATGTCTGTTTTTACACTTGGCATTTAGCTGATGACTTCGATGTATTATGGTACTTTCTCATTATTGGGGTGGTCTTTTCTCTTATCTTTATGCACACTAAAAAGATGAATACCTAAATCCGTTCAATCTAAAATGCTTAGTTTCAATCTAATGATGAATGTGATCAAAATTTAATATAAGTTCAACTTTTCATTGGTTTATTAGTTTCATAATGAACCAGGATTATCCCACACTAGAAAGAGATATGTAGTGAAACTCGATTATATATGCATAAATCGACACTTAGTAGTTGTTTGGTAACACTAATTATTGACGTGGAACTGGTAAGCTCTTATCATATATACATACAAGAACAGGATTTAAATAAATAAATCCTACACTAATATAAAAAAAAACGCAATTTTAATCGGAAATTCTCCGTAAAAATATACTGTTCTCAGCTGTATTTCAGTAAAATACAGACGACCATAATTCTTACCCTACTTTACCCTCTTTTACGGGTTGGTGACCGTAATATCACCCCTTAACGTCAATATATCCGTTTTTAAAAAGGTAAATGCCTAGCAACACTTATTCCAGGATTTTTACCGTTTTTTTACAGCAATTTTCTAAGTGTAGAGTTATGAGTAACTAAGTCTGAATTGGCAACAGATATAAAGTACCGAGACATGCAATCTCAAATGACCACAGTGAGTGGATACTTATTTTCATGGTTGACAAACTTATGTTCATGCAGAAGCCTTGGCCCTGTCCTTACGACACGCAGTCTTGTACACACGTTTCTTGGAAGAGAAAGTCTGGGGTCTGCTTTTAGCAACTATTTTTCGTACCTGTTTGTGACACTTAGGATTCTGAAGCATGTTTGTTTACATGGAATTCTGCTGACATAATTTTCTGTAATTCTATAAATATCAATCTTGGAAGTGTATGATGCTGTTTTGACCTTGTCTTGTCTTTCCAAGAATCTGGGTCACGTCTGATTACCAAAATTCTGTCTGGTAAGAACTTTTGCGTGCTAAGGATTAATGCATAATCTAACATACAAGTAAGAGCGTATGTATATCTTTGTAGTTCTATATCTTACGCTGCTAATATATTTTTTTCACTCTTTCCTGAAAAGTCTTTGAAATGCAGTTGCACTAATGCAATATGAAGTGATTATTTACAGCCATTTTGAATAAATTAACCGATATTATTAAATCGTTCGGAGCCTTTGTTGTTTATGGGAACACGCCGAAAAAAATGGACAACAACTAACCCAAACTTCCCCCCCCCCCACCTGACCTATAAGCCGTGTCCTTACCTTCCTAATGACCTAACGGGGGGTTAACGCCTCCCTGCGATCCCCCAACCACTGTCGCCATCATACAAACCCCACAAACCCAACCTAACCGAACCTAGTAGTTCCCAGGTCACAACCCATAGCCCCTTCTTGGGCTGAACTTAGAAAATATAAAATAACTTCATATTATGGTATATCGGATCATAGTAAAGCACATCTTCCCCAAAAGGAAAAAAGATTGGGCTAGTAATAAGAAAGATATCACCCTGTCCCGATAAACTACACTCACCCCAATCGTTCTAGTACATTACACAATTTATGCGAGCAGACAGTGATTTGATATTTGTTTGTGATTCACCTCAAGATTTCGTCACAGATATAATAGCCTTGAGGAAAAGGAAAGGAACGGAAATCAACTTTAAATTGGGTGATTGAAAACACTGACCTAGATATCAAAGCCTATCTGGGTTTGCTACGAGGAAAAGACAATCATATGGCCATCGATCACAGCTCGAAATGAGACAAGAATATTTAAAGTTGGCCGGGGAAGGAAGAGATAACGTTCTAACTTCTTTATGAAAACTTTTACTTTTTCATATCATTATGAACCATCACTCAAGGGCTGTCCATTCACGTTTGTCTTAAGATGTGGCGGATGGTAAATATAAATGAATGAATATAAGGAATCAAAAGAGTTCGTAGAGTGCCATATAGTGCCATCCTCTTTGGAGGGGTGAGAAGGCCCGGAAGGTTTCTTCTCTTTGCAAGTGACATTGGCATTTTTCCCATCCATTATAAACACAAATCCTTAAAAGAAATGCAACATCCTGCCTGTTATTGTCGAAAATTTGGAATTGTTCTACTAGTGTATACATCCTGCCTGTTATTGCCGAAAATTTGGAATTGTTCTACTAGTGTATACATCCTGCTTGTTATTGCCGAAAATTTTGAATTGTTCTACTAGTGTATACATCCTGCTTGTTATTGCCGAAAATTTTGAATTGTTCTACTAGTGTATACATCCTGCTTGTTATTGCCGAAAATTTTGAATTGTTCTACTAGTGTATACATCCTGCCTGTTATTGCCGAAAATATTGAATTGTTCTACTAGTGTATACATCCTGCCTGTTATTGCCGAAAATATTGAATTGTTCTACTAGTGTATACATCCTGCCTGTTATTGCCGAAAATATTGAATTGTTCTACTAGTGTATACATCCTGCCTGTTATTGCCGAAAATATTGAATTGTTCTACTAGTGTATACATCCTGCTTGTTATTGCCGAAAATTTTGAATTGTTCTACTAGTGTATACATCCTGCTTGTTATTGCCGAAAATTTTGAATTGTTCTACTAGTGTATACATCCTGCCTGTTATTGCCGAAAATATTGAATTGTTCTACTAGTGTATACATCCTGCCTGTTATTGCCGAAAATATTGAATTGTTCTACTAGTTTATACAGCTTCTCTTTACTATCCCACCTGTAGGATGGCTCACACCATAAGCTAACAAACGGAGTTTTAATAATTTTGCGTTATGACTATATGATATAAGAGATAAAAGTACCAGTAAAGTATATAATACATTAAAAAATACGCACAATAAGGTATCAACTTGGCTGTTTTCTTTCTTTAAGTGAATGTTTAATTACATAAAAACTAGCAGGAGTGACATTTTATACGTTAAAAAAAAAGAAAAAAATTTGGATTTGTGTATAAGATCTCATAAACAGTAACATAATATACTGTTATTATTTCAGGCAGTGCTTTAAGAGGGTTCAAACTTTGCACTGAATATAAGAACTCTTTGTTGAAGGATTTTTGTAAATCCCCCATTCATGAAAGGCTAACAAATGGAAGTTTGTCAAAAATTGCCATCAATTCTGAGTATGGAATTATCTTTTGAAAGAACTCCATATCACACACTTTTCGTAAAAGTCAAGGACATGAAGTAAAAAAGTTCTAGCGCACTACGAATAGAAAACCTACTTTTAAAAACATATAATTTATCCCTAATTTAAGCTGTATTGATTTCCCATGAAATTGGGGGATTCCAGGCGAGGTATTAAAAGCTTAAAACTGGTTTGCGATACGATGCATGCAATTATTATGTCATGATTGGAAGAGACATGCAATGTCATATCTATTATTCTGACATTGGTCAATTGCAATATTCCTTTCCTCCTTACGCCATTTATTGAATTTTTCTTATGTACTAAAGTTGGTGTTTACTGATATATCTGTCTCTCATCAAGTTACTCTTCCCAAGCTCGATAAATACCTAAGATGCATCCCAGACCATCCAAGACTGGAAGATGCAAAATACACCGGAAGATGCATTAGCAACTCTGGTGGATATACGAGGTGCCTCGCACTGAGGGACCTGGGGGAACCCAAACATAAAATAAGGCTAAGGCTAAGGCCACTAGAGCAACGAGGAGTAATTATACTGGAGACAGCACTCACGTACATAGTTATATTTTCATCATGTACAAACACTTAATCTACTTTTCAGACTAATGCAACAGAAGTAAATTATTTGAAGGTAACGCCCATATCAACAATAAATGTGGCCGTTTCTAGTCCACTGCAGGACAAAGGCCTCATACATGTTTTTATTCATGTCTGGGATTGGCCAGTTTTTATCACCACGCTTGTCAGTGCCGATTTGTGATGGTGGGAGATTTTTGTCTAATCGCTCTAAGCAAACCAACCTAGTAAGGGTAGCCCTGACTAGTACAGCTCTGCTGATCATAGCGATACGCAAACCCTTTCCACACGTTAATGCATCTCCACTTACTTCCAAAATTACGCATTGGACGTCTTACCTGTGCAAAAAACCTAGAAAATCTTAGTATCTTTCATTTGAAAATGCGTATTAAATGCCATCTTATGATGGTATAACTAAACTAAGTTAAAATAAGAAAAAACAGGCTCCGAAAATCGGCCTCTTCACCCCCTAGCTGTTAAATTAAGGAAGTAAACAATTTATTTCAAAGGCCTTAGGCTTATCACCCTGATAATTTCACTGATTTGATTTAGCGTCCGGAATGAATATCGACTTTGAGTATTTATTGCTATACGTCATGATGCCGATGTCTTCGTTTAGCTGGGTTTTAATTTTGAATGTGGATACGCAAATTTAGAGTATTAATACAATAGGATGAAATACAATAGTTCAATAAGGTATAAATTTAAAAAGTGAAAATCTCAAGTCTTTTCATAATCTATATATGAAATATCTGTTACAATGTTGGTAATGTTTAGAAATATTTTATTTGAAATTGTTCATTACTCCCTATATCGTTTACTTATGTCCTTATTTCCTTTCCTCGTTAGGGTATTTTTTACTGTTGGAGACCTTGGGCTTATAGCATCTTGCTTTTCCAACTAGGGTTATAGCTTGGCTAATAATAATAATAATAATAATAATAATAATAATAATAATAATAATAATAATAATAATAATAATAATAATAATAATTTTTTGACTTAGTTGCGTGACTTAGTTTGAAAATTCAGTTTTATCTGATGGTGCAGACAGACATATATATGCATGTACGTTCCTTCGTTATTTGAATATACAGTGCATGTGGTCTTGATATGTGATACATTTGCATACGTTAAAGTAAGCAAAACTTTTGCATGTATTTACTATATTACATCATCATCTCCTCCTACGCCTATCGACTCAAAATGGCCTCGGTTAGATTTCGCCAGTCGTCTCTATCTTGAGCTTTTAAATCAATACTTCTCCACTCATCCTCTCCTACCCCACGTTTCATAGTCCTCAGCCTCATAGGCCTGGGTCTTCCTACTCTTCTAGTGCCTTGTGGAGCCCAGATAAAAGTTTGATGAACTAATTTCTCTTGGGGAGTGCGAAGAGCATGCCCAAATTATCTCCATCTACCCCTCACCCTGATCTCATTCACATATAGTTTCATTTCACGAATATGAAAAATAGTTGTCGTAAAAAGGCCCCCCCCCCCAAAAAAAAAAAGAAAAATGGAAAAGAATAATAAAGTAAGATAAAAATATATATATAAAAAAAGAGTTATTAATGAGACCCTGATAACTTGACAAGCAGGTGTCAAAGGGGTGAAGCCATCCACTATTATAAAAGATAGAGATGTTTACACCTGAAGTCTGAAATAAGTTTCAGTGCTTGGGTTGTGGTGGCGTATGTGGTAACATCCCTGACTGGTAATCGCCAGACTGGGGTTCGAGTCCCGCTCAAACTCATTAATTTCTTTGGTCACTGCAACCTCACCATCCTTATGAGCTAAGGAGAGGGGGGGGGGGGGCATTTGTGGAGTCTACAGGTTTATTTGCTGACTCATCAGCAGCCATTACCTGGCCCCCTCTGTTCCATGTTTAGGTGGAGAGGGGGCTTGGGCGCTGATCATAATAATGTATATATGGTCAGTCTCTAGGGCATGGTCCAGCTTGCTAGGGCAATGTCACTGTCCATTGCCTCTGCCATTCATGAGCTCCCTTTATATTTTTAAATGCAGTTTTCGATCGTTTTTGCCTCATTCCACTAAAAACTCAAAATGATTTGCTGTAATTTATAAGGGCATGGAATGCAGCACGCCCTTCGAACGCGAAATGAAGCGCAGAAAATAGTAATTGTTTACAAGTCTGCCTATACATCTAACTTATCCGAATTTCATCACCCTTGGTTATTGGGAGTAACATTGGTGTCACAAATAACAACACCAATAAATGTGTCTGTTTCTTAATCTCATAACAAGTGGTAATAAGTGACTAATGTGTTTTAGAA
>NC_090734.1:136525844-136533344 GCF_036898095.1 Palaemon carinicauda
TCGATATAAAGAAGGAAGGGAACACGTAGGGGAGAGAGAGAGAGAGAGAGAGAGAGAGAGAGAGAGAGAGAGAGAGAGAGAGAGAGAGAGAGAGAGAGAGAGAGATCTAATCATGAAAACATTTCCCCAAAAATTTCTAACTTTCAAAATAACTCAAATTACTCTCTGTCATCATCTGATTCGCTATTTTGTTTCCATCGTCTCTAGTTCCACGAAATTACCTCCAACTTTAAATTATAAGAATTGGTCTAACCATAATTTGGATATGAGGGAAATAATTGGCCAGGTCTTTCAGACTGTTACTTAATTTTTTTTCCCACGAATTATTTTTAGAATAGAGTGAACCTTGATTTCTTTTGATCATCCTTTTTTTCTAGGGTTAAAGAAATGATTATTAAAAAAAGGAAAAAATCTGATTTTCACTTTTAAATTCTAAATTGGCAATGGAAAAAAAAAAAGAAAAAAATCTTCACCGTTAAAAATCATAACAAACTAGAGGGGGACTCAGTAGAGCACAGACCTTATTTCTCGACCTTGACCTTGACCTATGACATTACCATGTATTAACTTGCTTGCTTTTTCATACACTCAAATATGAACCAAGTTTGAAGTCTCTGTTACAACGATTGTCTAAACTTATGGCTGATTACGTGAATTGGTCATTTTGCTTGAACTTTGACCTTTGACCTTGACCTTCCAAATTTAATCATTTCCAGCTTTTTACATAACAGTTAATCCTTGAAAGTTTCATTACTCTACCAATAAAATTGTGGCCAGGAAGCTGTTCACAAATAAACAAACACACACGAACACACAAACAGGAGATGAAACATAACCTCCTTCCAACTTCGTTGGCGGAGGTAATTATTTGAATCAATTTCTTTGAGGAACAACTTTAGGGATTCCTTGTAAAGACCCCTCTTATTATGTTATTATTTTTCCCTTTTATATTATAATTATTACTAGCTAAGCTACGATCCTAGTTGGAAAAGCATGATGCTATAAGCCAAAGGGCTCCAACAGAAAAAATATACCAATAAGGAAAATTGATAAAGAAATAAACTACAAGAGGAGTAATGAACAATTAATATAAATATCCTAAGAGCAGCAACAGCACTAAAACAGATCTTTCGCACATAAATGTCTCAAAATAGAGGTCAAAGAGCCTAATGCTAGAAGTATGGCACCTCAAAATAGAGGTCAAAGTAAGTAGTTAGTAGCATACATAAATTTTGTTCTTTTGAATAACAATAACCTCTGGATGAATGCAGTGCAATAGAAAGCACACTGCCAAGGAATTGGTTGTAACAACGTGATTTATTTTCTGATAATGATAAAGTTATATCCAAGGTCAGTAGCAACCAATTTTAAATCAACATTTCTTATACTTTAATGGAGAAAGCAGTGCATCATTCAATGTTCAAAGATTTTAGATTGCTTATTTTTGTAACCAAAAAAAAAAAAAAATATTATTACTTGCTAAACTACAACCCTAGTTGGAAAAGCAGGATGCTATAAACCCAGGGGCTCCAACAGGTAAAATAGCACAGTGAGGAAAGGAGACAAGGAAAGATAGAATATTTTAAGAACAGTATTCACATTGCTTATTTTTGTAACAAAAAAAAAAAAAAAAAAAAAAAAAAAAAAGCTCAAAAATGTCCGTGTAATCAGCATCAAAATCCTCTAGAAAAATGAAAGAGAGAGAAAAAAAAATATAGAAATGTAATGGCGAGAACCATAAGCACATGTCCAGGATTGGCTGTACCCCTGAACGTTTAGCCACATCCTGATCCTTGTGAGACGAAACGAGCCTTTTGTAATAAACCTTCCACAGCAACTGGCCCCCTTCTATATTTGTTAGATGTAAGCTTTAATATCATCGACCTAATAGATGACGGTGACCTTGACACGCTATCAAAAATCCATTTCCACGTCGGCATCCTTCTCTTCTTCCTCTGCTCCTCTTCCTCCTCCTCCTCCTCCTACGAAACAGGATCTTTGCCCTTCGCCGCCACGGCAACCCAAGCAAGCTTACATCCCTCTGTGGGAGTCCCAGGATAACACGCACACACCCTCTCTCTCCTATGGTCGCTCCATCATGGTCTCCTAAAAGAGGGGTAGGAGGATAGTGGGTTGTAGGTAAGAGGGGGCTAGTGTAGGCTCATCGTCTGGATGAGTCTAAAGGGAGACTACTACTACTACCAAGTCACAAGACCCCCACTTTTGATTCAGTTCTGATCAATGATTTTAGCTTAATCAATGAAGGACACTTTTTTATGGGTATATGTATGATAACGGCCACCTGCATGTATGATGATGGCTGAATAAGTATACGGCAGTGTAAGGGGGGTTGCAGGGGGTTAAGTAGGTAAGGTCATCATGGCTTATATGTTAGGTTAGGGGGGGGGGGAGTTTAGTTTAGTTGGTGTCCATTTTTTATGCACGCTGGAGGAACTGGCCACTGATATACAAAGGCCTCCTTTTTTATTCCTTCTTTTTAGTATGACATTTGAAGGAGCAGAGTTATATATAAAAAAAAAAGTTCTTGACTAGATAGTAATATTTTTATGGGCAAAATCTACATAAAATAAAACGTACTACTTAGATTGTACATCCCATAACCATAGTAATGCAATTAACAATGAAAAGCGAAAAACCTTCCTCGAAGATTAGTTACTTTTATCATAAAATAGCTTCAGATGTCAAGACATCAGATTGTTTATATATATATATATATATATATATATATATATATATATATATATATATATATATATATATATATATATATATATACTGTATATATACACACATATATATGTATATATATACACATATGTATGTGTGTGTGTTTGTGTTTGTTCAAATAATTATATCTGCAGAGACTTGCAGAGACTATTGAAGGATCATTAGTTTCAGAGAAGAAAATAGTGTATGTTGAAATATATATATATATATATATATATATATATATATATATATATATATATATATATATATATATATATATCTATATATCTATATATATACACATATATATATATATAGATATATATATATATATATATATATATATATATATATATAAATTTATATATATATATATATATACATACATGCATACATACATATATATATATATATATATATATATATATATATATATATATATATATATATATATATACACACACAGTATATATATACTGTATATACGTGTGTGTGTTGGTATTGTGCTTATACTTTATTTGATTTTCTCCACAATCATCTCTAACAAAATGACGTATAGAAATTTTTTTGAATGGAACAACCGGGTAATTAGAATTCCAGTTTACTTTTACTAGACAGAAAAAAGTAAACAAACAGAATTCGAGGAAATGAGCTATCCTTGTAACATGACGACTTTTACGAGGTGGTATATTGTCATTCGGATACAGAGTTACCGGAGAAAAGGGAGAAAATGATTCCCTCTATTATGTATGTTGTAGTTGTTGGTCCTGATAATTATGAAGTCTCCGGTATACTTAACGCTATTATAGAGAATGATTACTTCTTTTACATCCATCTCCATTATTACCTCCGCCAACGAAGTTGAAAGGAGGCTTTGTTTTTGCCTCTGTTTATCATTATTATTATTATTATTAAATGCAAAGCTACAACACTACTTGGAAAAGCAGGATGCTATAAGCCCAGGGGCCCCAACAGGGAAAATAGCCCAGTGAGGAAAGGAAACAAGGAAAAATAAAATATTTTAAGAACAGTAAAAACATTGAAATAAATATTTCCTATATAAACTATAAAAACTTTAACAAAACAAGAGGAAGAGAAACTAGATAGAACAATGTGCCCGAGTATACCTTCAAGCAAGAGAACTCTAACCCAAGACAGTGGAAGACCACGGTACAGAGGCTATGGCACTACCCAAGACTAGAGAACAATGGTTTGATTTTGGAGTGTCCTTCTCCTAGAAGAGCTGCTTACCATAGCTAAAGAACCTCTTCTACCCTTACCAAGAGGAAAGTAGCCACTGAACGTTTGTGTGTGTATGTGTGTTTGTTTGTGAACAGCTTCCTGCCCACAATTTTAATCGTAGAGTAATGGAACATGGAGAGATTAGCTGTTATGTATAAAGCTGGAAATGATTAAATTTTGGAAGGTCATGGTTAAAAGTCAAGGTCACGGTCAAGCAAAATGTCCAATTCACGTAATCACATATAAGTTTGGGCATCGTTCTCACAGAGACTTTAAACTTGGTTCACATTTGAGTATATGAAAATCCACACCAATCATTACGTGTTAAGGTCAAAGGTCAAGGTCAATGTCGAGCAAAAGGAAGAGAAATAGCTACCTCGGTGGAGGTCTGCGCTCTACTGAGTGCCCCTCTTGTTGTTAAAGCGTTGGTTAACGTAAGAAATGTAACTGATTAAATGATAAAGTTGTCGTTATTTTGTTCATGCGTTATTACCTTCTTTTTATTTCTTTAATTTTCCGGTGTTCTTCGCCTGACTAAAAATAATTATTCAACCAATCTTGCAATACACTTCAATCTTCAACCAGTCAACATTCTAGAATCTAAATTTTTTTTTTTTTTTCAGTGGATGCTAAAGAGGTTTCTCGATTGATTGTGGGAGTTAATTATAATAAGTGCGTGGAAGTACTTCTGGAATAAATTTGAGGTTAATTACAATCACGAGTACTTCTTAAATGAATTTGATAAATGTCCCGTTTGGCTGATGGTAAAGAGCAGCATAATGAATAATGAAACAAATAAATAAATAAAAATATACAAATAAGATAAATAAACGAAACAAATAAAATAAAACATTCTAGCAATATTGAAAGTGAAAATGATAAAATTTTATATAACAAAACTATATAAATAAATAGAATAAATAAAATAAAATAAATAAATAAAAAAAAATATTCTAGCAATAACGAAACAGTAAGAATAATAGAAACTTATACAGCAAACTCTAAAACTATATAAATAAATAGAATAAATAAATACAATATTCTAGTAATGATAAAACAGTAAGAAAAATCAAAATTTATATAGTAAAGTCCAAAACTATATAAATAGATAGAATTAATATAAAAGATAATTTTACTAAACAAATAAAATACAGTATTCTAGAAATAAAAAAAGCTAGAAAAATCAAAATTCATAAAATAAAGTCCAAAAAAGAAAAAGAATTCAAAAGAAAATGAAGGTAACTTGATAACCGAATCCGAAATGAAAACGTTATTTACAGAACGATCAATTCACCAATTTCTATTCTGTTTCCGACGGTTCAACAAATTCCAACAAGTTTCTATAATTGTAGAGAAGACTAAAGTGGTCTGGATTCGGATCTCATTAAAGTAATCAAGGGAATAATCTAATGGTTAATCACCCTCTCTCTCTCTCTCTCTCTCTCTCTCTCTCTCTCTCTCTCTCTCTCTCTCTCTCTCTCTCTCTCTCTCTCTCTCTTTCTAACGTTTAGTAAAAAATTATTAATTGTCTTGAATGCATCACGAGTCTTTATGTAATCCATAATCATCATTGCACTAATTTTGTTACTGTTCTTTAAATATTCAATTTTGTTCATAATTTCTCTTATATTCTATTCATTTCCTTGTTTCCTTTCCTCACTGGGCTATTTTTCCCCATTGGAGATCTTGGGCTTATAGCAACTTGCTTTTCCAACTAAGGTTGTAGCTTAACTAATAATAATAATAATAATAATAATAATAATAATAATAATAATAATAATAATAACTGGATATAATTTCCGAAACAGCTAAACGGCATTGAAATAAACATTTGGACAATAATAGGGATACACCCTGGATAGGTAATATGAACACTAATGTAGCAAGATAATTCCTTGTCCCTACGTACTGAATAACCTTTTGCTGAATGCTGCAAATTACAATTGCAAATGCATTAAGTAAGTAAGGGGAGCTAATGGTCTCTTCAAGTTGCCAGAGAGTACAATTAAGGAACGATTATAATTATGTCTGGAATTGCAGGAAGGTTGGACGGTTCAGAGAATCCTTGAGTAAGAATCCTTGAGTAATATGTATTGACAAATAAGGTGATTATCACTGAAGGGAAGAGATGGCAATGTATGACTTGCTTGATATACTAGAAATTGATAAGTTATAATACAAAGTTATTTACTGGTACTGTATTCCATCTTATCTACTCTCTGTGAGTGTCAAATACCAGTGGCGTAGACAGAAATATTTAAAGGGGGTTGTCCACCACAACTTTCGTAGCAAAGCATTTAGAGGAAGATTAAAAAATGGGACGTGGATTTACAATATTAAAGCATAAGGAGGGTCTAGTATATTATAATCAAATAAAAAATTTGCTTGTTTTTGTTTCATGAGTTTTGATATTCTTGATTTTCGTTTTGTTTGTTATTACCTACATATTTAATCTTGCAAATTTCTGCCTGGCTACACTTCTGTCACAGACTAACTGCTAAAAGGAAATCAATAAGAAGAATAGGTATGCAAGGACTTAGAAGGAATCGATGCAGATTAAGATTATGAATAAATTATGCATAGCTTAAGCAATAGAATGAGAACTAATTAATGAAAAGAAATCGATGAGATAGTTACCTCCGCCAACGAAGTTGGAATGAGGTTATATTTTATCCCCTGTTTGTGTGTTTGTTTATTTGTGAACAGCTTCCTGGCAACAATTTTGATCGTAGAGTAATGAAACTTGCAGGAATTAACTGTTATGTAAAAAACTGGAACTGATTAAATTTTGAAAGGTCAAGGTCACGGTCAAGCAAAATGTCCAATTCCCGTATTCAGCCATAAGTTTGGACATCGTTGTCACGGAGACTTCAAACTTGGTTCATATTTGAGTGCATGAAAATCAATACCAATTAATATATATGAAGGTCAAAGGTTGAGGTCATGTTCTAGTTTTTTATATCAACAGAATAAGTGCCATCCATATACATTTCTCAGGATATCTAGCGATAAGGACTATGAATCATAAGAAAAGTTCTACATACACTGTTAAAAATTTCCCGTAAGAAAAAAACGGTAAAAATCATGGAGTAAGAAATGTTGAAGCTAAAAAAATAACTTAAGGGGAATATTCATTCTCATCTCGGAGTTGGACAATGTACTAGATGTTCTTTGAAAACCAAGGGAGATGTAAAATCTCTTTCTCAAACGATGATTTTAATACTTTTATTCAATCACCAAATGAATAATCTCTCTCTATTCTGAAATCTCTTAACTTTAAATGTTACCAGGAATTTACCATTTTAAAAACGGATATATTGACATTAAGGAGTGATATTGCGGTCACTAATCCGTAAAAGATAATAACTAAGTAGGGTGAAATTACGGTCGCCTGTATTTCACTGAAATACGGATGGGAGCAGTATATTTTTTACCAAGAATTTCCAATAAGAATTAGCGTTATCTTAACAGTGAACAAGAATAGTTCCATCCTCTTGTTAAGAACTTTATCTATTAATACAACTGTCT
>NC_090734.1:136540844-136548344 GCF_036898095.1 Palaemon carinicauda
ATCTTGAGCTTTTAAATCAATACTTCTCCATTCGTCACCTACAACTTCACGCTTCATAGTCCTCATCCATGTAAGCCTGGCCCTTCAAACGAAAGTAATTCTAATTCAATATGAGTATTTACGACTGTCTCATTAACTAACAGGCACGAAAAGGAGGACAAATCAGATAAGATCTAAAGCAAGCATGCAATGTCAAGTTAGTTGCTATCAAGGCTACAGCTTTCCATGCCTGTGACGTTTGATAGCTGATAGTTACTTATGCATGATGGACACCCAAAAACATTCCTCACTAACAGTGCATGTTTATAAACGGTCGCATTATTGCCGGACCCTAGTTACCCGGGCTATTTTTATCCTTCGTCATTCATATAATATGAGGTACGAAATGTTGATGACGGTAGTTTAATATTCTGTAAACACGCCTTTCGTTATGAGTAGCCTACATTCCTAGTAATATGAAGGCACTCCTTCCTCAAGGCTTTGAGTCATAAGCTAGAAAATGACCTCAAAGTCTCTCTCTTGTGTTTATTAGACTGTGTCAAGAGAAGAAGAGTGGGAGAGAGAGAGAAGGTTTAGAACGTATATACAGGATTAGAAATGAAACTATAAGAGAGATTACTCAAGGGCCATATGTGGATGAGATTATGGTGAAGGGTAGATGGAGATGGTTTGGGCATGCTCTTCGCACTCCCAAGAGGGATTAGTTCACCAACGTTTAACAGGGCTTTACAAGGTTTTAGAAATTTGGGAGACCCAAGGCCTACATGGCTGAGGACTATGAAGCGTGAAGTAGGAGATGATGAATAGAGAGGCATTGAATTAAAAGCTCAAGATAGAGACGATTAGCGAAATCTAACTGAGGCCTTTTGCGTCAATAGGTGTAGGAGGAGATGATGATCATGATGATACTAATTTCTAAAACTGCGCCGAAATAGGGTTTCTTAGAACTTCAATGGTCTGGTATGATAAACTTATGAAATAAATAACATATTTCAATTAGATGGTCTTAATGGCATCTATTTCACAATGTATAACAATCGTAATTGCCTCTCATTAGATTGTTACGCTCCATCAGAGTCTTGAGTATATGGCCATGACCATCTTCTATTACCTAAAACGTGTTTTTTTAGAATTCCCTCCTACGCACTAATGCTTCCATTAGCTAAGAAAATTACAACAAAAGAAGTAAGTATATATTGTTATGAGCAGTAAAGACCTACACCCACTTACATGGACATGCAACTTTCTGAGATCAGTAGATGTACACAGTATGTATGAACGTTACATAATAATACACACACATATATATATATATGGACACATATGCTTTCATAATATATATATATATATATATATATATATATATATATATATATATATATATATATATATATACATATATATATATATATGTCTATATATTTTCATATATATCATTATATATACACAGTATATATATATATATATATATATATATATATATATATATATATATATATATATATATATATATATATATATATACACACACACACACACATATATATATATATATATATATATATATATATATATATATATATGTATATATGTGTATGTATATATATGCGAAATTATCAATTTCCTTTGAAAGTTATTGGCAGTTACAGTTAAACAAACATCAATCGTATTGCTGAAACATGGTCAAATTATCCTGAAAAAAAAAATATTCACCATTATTTGCCCTATCCTCCCCAACCATATACCTCGCCATAAGGACAACTTCCACTCTGTAATCTCTGTAATATGTACTCTTTGGATTTCTGGACAATAAGACCTTACATTTCCTCATCTCTGCCAATATGGCGATCCATCATTTTCTAGCTCTCCTGCTTCTCAATCTTTTCTAGACTACCATACGATTTAGTTTTTTCAACAATCATTCCATCCAATCTATGCGTACAGAGGAGTCAAAATTAACTTAGAAAAGATAAATCGAGACAATAAAAAATATGAATGGGAAAGATGAGTTAAGAAATGTTAAAGGTAGATTAGTAAATTCACGAAGCAACTATTTAATGGCTTATAGCTTACTATTTTTCCAACAAGGGTTGCAGCTTAGCAAGTAATACTACTACTACTACTACTACTACTACTACTACTACTACTACTACTACTACTACTACTACTAATAATAATAATAATAATAATAATGATAAATGAGGTCTTAAACGGTGTCTTAAAAGAATACCAAATTTAGGTGTCTTTCAAGTACACCAGAATACAGAGCATATCGACGCAAAGGGCCTCAGTTAGATTATGCCAATCGTCTCTATCTTGGGCTTTTAATTCAATACCTCTCCGTTCATCATATCCCACGTCACGTTTCCTTGTCCTCAGCCATGTAGGCTTGGGCCTTCCAACTCTTCTAGTGCCTTGTGAAATGGACCATTAAAATCACGTCCGAGTTTTTGATACAACGAATCCAAGATTTTTACTACTTTTGTATTAAAGGCCGTTCATGAATGGCAGAGGACAGGGACATTGATATTGCCCTAGCAAGCAGGACAATTCCCTAGAGACAGACCACTAATACATATAATCAGTACCCAAGACCCCTCTCCACCAAAGCTAGGACCAAGGAGGACCAGGCAATGGCTGCTGACGACTAAGCAGATATACCTATATTCTCTCCCAAACCCCCCATCCTTAGTTCACAAGGAGGGTGAGGTTGCAGCGACCAAAAAAACTAACGGGACTCGACCTTCAGTCTGGCGTTCACCAGTGAGGGACGTTGCCACAACGGTATAATGAATTGAACTGTTTGTTTGAGAAAACGATTGAGAATAATATTTCTTCCAACAGATAAGAGGATGAATTTGTTGCAAGATACAAAAGGATTAAATTAATATCTAGAAAATACAGATATAAAGACTTTGCAGTCTACAGTATATTGTCATAATTGGTATATGATTTTCTTCAAAAAGCATTTACCTCTTGAGGAAGGGAAACCAAACAATAGTGCTCAGTTGCAGACGGTTAATAAGATGTCTGAGTCAGTAAATTGTCGTACCATGTCAAAAGAAATAATGGGATATAATCAAATATTTTCTCAAGTAAAAAAAAAGTCAACGAATTTTGAATAGAAATAATCTTTACATATAGAACCGATGAATGAGCGTGAACAGTAATATGAAAATCTGTCCAATTTATCTTTCATATCTCAAATAAAAGCATTATCATTAAATACCCTTTGATAAGAACAATACTGTATTCTAACAAGACGAATGGTCTCCATTCTATAGCTTTTCTCTTTGACTTCCTCGCATGATCTTGACGGGTATTCATGAAAAGTTCAAACTTGCAACAATTAATATTTTTATGTTCAACAGGCTGACATATTTTTTTCTATAACTTATAAATGAAATATCCGTTTTGGTGTTGTTACTGTTTCTAATATATTTTATTTTAATAGTTCATTATTCCTCATATCGTTTATCTATTTCCTTATTTCCTTTCCTCACTGTGCTATTTTTCTCTGTTGGAGCCCTTGGGCTTATAGCATCTTGCTTTTCCAACTAGGGTTGTAGCTTAGCTACTACTGCTACTACTACTACTACTACTACTACTACTACTACTACTACTACTAATAATAATAATAATAATAACAATAATAATAATAATCTTGTAGCAACATCTATATCAAGACAACGATTATCATTATTATTATTATTATTATTATTATTATTATTATTATAAGTATTACTCGCTAAGCTACAACCCTAGCTGGAAAAGCAAGATGCTATAAGCGCAAGGGCTCCAACAGGGAAAATCGCCTGTAATTAAATAAGTGTATATTCTGGTAATAATGTCACGAACAAGAATATATAAAGCAAAGGGATCTGGGTCATATATCAAATGTCTTTATGAACATTAAATGTTTTTTCATCGTCAATAAACCTTGTAAACAACCATGATTGGCTACTTTATATTACCAAAAAAAGTACGGTAACAACAAAAGCATAACCCATTGTTTTGACACATCCACATATTATTGGGCAGATCAAACAGGTGTTCTAGATATCCCCAGACTTATTTTGAAATCACTCTCTCACCAAAAAAAAAAAAAAAAAAAAAAAAAAAAAAAAAGGCCAAAATCGAGGCTCATCTACATAAGAAAAAAAAGTTCCTTCACGGGCCAATTGTTAAACAGAAGAAACGATTGTTGACTTTGCAGTAAATGAACTGGACTTGAAACAAACCATCAACCCTGACATTTCCGAAAATTTTATAGACAATATCTACAGAGTTTTGTTTATTACAGGAGGCATAAACAAAGGGAATTTGTCTGCTTTTGTTTCTCTCTTATTCTGTTTCTTTCCGTTTTTCTAGTACTATGGAAAGCTACTTCATTTTCAATCTTTCTTTCGCCCTTGTATGATTGAAAAATATTTCTATATGATGTTATATATATATATATATATATATATATATATATATATATATATATATATATATATATATATATATATATATATATATATACAGTATATATATATATATATAGAGAGAGAGAGAGAGAGAGAGAGAGAGAGAGAGAGAGAGAGAGAGAGAGAGAGAGAGAGGATCATAATTTATTATTATTATTATTATTATTATTATTATTATTATTATCATTATTATTATTATTATTATTATTATTTGCTAAGCTACAACCCTACTGTAATTGGAAAAGCAAGATGCTCTAAATCCAGGGGCCCCACCAGGGAAAATAGCCCAGTGAGGAAAGGAAACAAGGAAAAATCAAATATTCTAAGAACAGTAACATTAAAACAAAAATTTTCTATTTAGATATGAATAAGCAATCGTCATGAGAAATCCTGTAGAATCTAGAATACGAATCTTTGAAATGTCTAAAGAACTGCAGAAATTGATATTTATTACAAAGGGTTTTATTTATCAAGATGATAAAAAGTCAAGGACCTGTAGGGACTATCAGAGATTCATGATGAGGAAACTTTCCATAAGAATCTTAAATAGTTTAAGATTTCAGTAGATAAATCCTTCATGCAAATAAGATTTGGGAAGTTTGAAAAATTAGGGAATAGATTGGTTATCTTAGCACAGTTTACAATTCTGATTTTAATTAGTTCAATCGATACAAATGTGTAGCCAGTTATCATGCATCATCATGTATATCATACTCATTATTCTTCTTTCCCACCGTTATCCCTACACTAAGGGGTCGGTTGCCTCATGTGCCCTCTCCAAATGCCTTCCATCAAAAGCATCCTCTTCTACCAAACCTCTTTTCTCCATTTCAAATTTCACCTTATCTCGCCATCTAATCCTCTTCCTCCCTCTCATTCTCCTCTCCTTATCAGGTTCCCCACAAGCCCTCCTCACTCCCTCCCCACCATCCATCCTCAACACGTGTCCATACCATCTCAGCCGTGACACTTATCCCCTCAGTAATCTTTACTATGCATTCTTCTCATTTCCTCGTTCTTTCACTACAATAGTACACGTTAGGCTTCATGTTGAACCCAGAATGATGTAATGTAGATGGATGTTCGTATAATTAATCTATCCATTAATCTTACCAATGACAAAACCTCAATTCAATGACGCAAGAAACGAATTCTAGAAATCTCATATTTTGAGGTCCACCATCTCCTCCATATAATAAAGAGCAAGTGTTTGGTTATATATATATATATATATATATATATATATATATATATATATATATATATATATATATATATATATATATATATATATATATATATGATAAATTTTGCATATTTATACGTATTTTTCTTATTCAAATAAGCCATATATTTTTGATACATTAATGTCTGGATTCTCTTAACGACCTCGGGATCAGACCCTCTTGTCTTTGTGTGATGTCGCCTGGGGCTCTGATCCCGAGGTCGTTAAGAGAATCCAGACATTACTGTATCAAAAATATATGGCTTATTTGAATATATATATATATATATATATATATATATATATATATATATATATATATATATATATATATATATATATATATATATATATATATATATATTTATATATATATAGCCAGATACTTGCTCTTTATTATATAGACGAGATTCCACAAGATGCAAGACTTTTATCTCCGGCAGGGATCTACAAAGCCACCGTCGGAGTCAGATGACGACTTCATGGCAAAGCTTCGCGGAATGAACCTCCTATCAAATGATGCCAATCATCACCGTGAGATCAAAAGCCTCTCCAAAACGGAGGCATAATCAGAGAAAAGGGATTGATGGAAAGACGAAGGTTTTAGAAATCGATCCGCTGAACTGCGAGAGACTCCGGGTTATTAATAGAGAAAGTTCAGGAAGAAGATTTTCGTCGATACCGACTTTAATTGGATACACCAAAAGTCCAGATCCCAACTTGTCGATTACTCTCATACTCTTCCTTTCCCTCGTCCTCTTAAATTGGAAAGTTCACTGGCTTCCTAGGTTAGATTTTACGTGACGTCTAATTGGCAACTGTTACGGGTGCTTAGAAAGATGAGTTGAAGAATCAGTTTGTTTAAGGTTTCACTATAAAAGTATAAAAGTTTAGATAACTTCGCTAAAGTGAAACAACGTTCCAAATGGAATCTCAAGTTTCATAGACAGTTAATATTAATAATAAAATAATAATAATAATAATTATAATAATAATCATCATCATCATCATCATCTCCTCCTACGCCTATTGACGCAAAGGGCCTCGGCTAGATTTCACCAGTCGTCTCTATCTTGAGCTTTTCCTTCAATAAATCTTAATAATAATAATAATAATAATAATAATAATAATAATAATAATAATAATAATAATAATGATGATAATAACAATAATAATAATAATAATAATAATAATAATAATAATAATAATAATGATTGGGAATAAACAGCTTTAATTTGTTATTGAAATTTTGAAACAAATTTGGCTATGACAGCAACATCCTCTTTTAATAATGATCAATTTTAAACAATGACGTCTAACACATCGAAATATTCACGTACCAGTGAGTATACCCTCCCTAATTCATGTACAGTTGGATGCAGGAGTCCCTGGTACATATCTCTCCAAATAAGTGTACCCTGTCATACCCTTACTTCGCGAGTAGCCAAACAGATAGTGTATAAAGAGATAGAAGAGTTGGTGGGGACTCAGGCACACTTCTATCTAGTTTCTCTTCCTCTTGTTTTGTTAAAGTTTTTATAGTTTTTATAGCAAATATTTATTTAATGTTGATACTATACTTAAAATATTTTCTTTTTCTTTATTTCCTTTCCTCACCGGGCTATTTTCCTTGTTGGGGCCCCCGGGCTTATAGCATCCTGCTTTCCAACTAGGGTTGTAGCTTAGCATTTAATAATATTAATAATAATGGGCGGGGCTAAACACAAGGAACTAACCGCGCTGTAAGGGTGTGGACCAGAAGTTCCTGTGTCCAACTGTATCTTATTTCTTTTATATCTTATCCCT
>NC_090734.1:136552978-136562978 GCF_036898095.1 Palaemon carinicauda
ATAAAATTTTCCTATATGATAAATTGCAAGTGTCTGGATACACACACACACACACACACACACATATATATATATATATACTTATATATATATATATATATATATATATATATATATATATATATATACACGCACATACATTATATATATATATATATATATATATATATATAATATATATATATATATATATATATATATATATATATATATATCTTTCTGGTCACGCTGGTGAGAGGGAACATCCCGAGACGAAATTGGAAAGCGGTGGGAAGGGTTGCATGTGTGTGCGTGTGTGCGTGTGTGTGTACATGTGTATGCATATATATCTAAACATTTAGCTATCATTTTTGACGTCTTTGATACACCAGTATGATATAAAATAAAAAAGTTAAACATAATCTATAAGAAAAAAGCTTCAGGAAAACACTGTTGCCCTGTACGTACGAAGTCCTAGCAATAAAGACAAGAAAACCCAATTGATTCATCCTGAGCTTTTAGCTCGAAGCCTGCGTGGAACTGAAGCTTCGTTGGCCTTTTTCTCCGCACACCGAGGTAACACAGGATGTATTTTACATTTCTTATAGATGCTCGCTTCTCGCCGCGAGTTCGAGGTTTCTCCGTTTTAGGTCTCCTATTTGGAACTGAAATTTCTTTCTCTTATTAGTGAATCTTACCAACCTTTTTCTATTTTTCCATAGTGATTTTAATACTCTTCGAACTTTGCGTTTGCTTCTTTGTTGTTATTTTGGTATATTGTTATATATCATTTTATTCATAAAATATTTTAGGCCTCTTATTTGGAGTTAAAACTGCCTTATCTTCTTTCTGAACTTAGGATCTTTTTATATACTGATCATTTTCCATAATGATTTTAATACTCTTCAAAGTCTTCGTTTTCTTCTTTATTGTTATTTTGGTATATTCTTATATACTTTTTTTATTTATAAAATGATCGCTCTGATATGTGGATGTGCGTATATGTGTTAGAGTGAATAATTTGTCATTTGTTGTATAGTTTCTTTCTTGCCCTTTCTTTGTTACGCAATCTTTTAAATATGCACCACGCAACCTTTTTCATTCCTATATGTGTAGTTTTAGTCATTTGTTAAATGCCATCTTAGGCATCATCATTTCCTCCAACGCCTATGGACGCAAAAGGGCCTCGGTTAGATTTCGCCAGTCGTCTCTATCTTGAGCTTTTAAATAACTACTACTCCTTCATCATCTCCTACTTAACGTTTCATAGTCCTCATCCATGTAGGACTGGGTCTTTCAACTCTTCTAATGCTTTTTGGAGCCTAGTTGGAAGTTTTGTAAACTAATCTCTCTTGGGGAGTGCGCAGAGCATGCCCAAACCATCTCCATCTACCCCTCACCATGATGTCATCCATATATGGCATTTCGAGTAATCTCTCTTATAGTTTAATTTCTAATCCTGTCCTGCCATTTAACTCTCAACATTATTCTGAGGGCTTTGTTCTCAAATCTACAAAATCTGTTGGATATTGTTTCATTGTTATACCATGACTCTTGTCCATACAAGTACTATCTTAAAATTCTTTTTAATACGTGGATATGATCAGTTGTAGAATAACTGCTTCTAGAACCTGTCTAGTCTCTTGGTTGATTAAAGTCTAGAGGTTTTTCTATTCGGCATAATATGATATTTGTAAATATTTTATGTATCACCGACAGTAATTTTTCAGGTGTTTTGTGTCTCCCTTTTTGTGAATTAGTATAATGATAACGTTTTTCCAAGCTGTAGGTGGTTTGAGCATGCTCTTCGCACTCCCCAAACTTTCAACTGGTTTCCACAAGGCACTAGAAGAGTTGGAAGACCCAGGCCTACATGCCTGAAGACTATGAAGCGTGAAGAGGGAGATGATGAATGGAGAAGTACTGATTTAAAAGCTCAAGAGATGACTGGTTAAATCTAATCGAGGAGATGATGATAATGATGATGTAGGTATAGAGTATTCCTGCAGACATTTTATGTAAAGTTCATTGAGATTTACTACTATGGAATTTCCTCCATATAATATTAAACCAATTGTTAGGCCATGTGTAGTTTTTCTCACGTGTTAAATGTCATCATAGTACCTATTTCGAAATTACTTGAACGTACTTCTTACCACTTTTTAAAGAACCATACATCTCGTCATGTGAATATTTTATTCATCCATCAAACCAACATTTCATGAAAAATAAATAACAGGTATATGACCCATGCGTTTGTTCAATTGACATTTGTACATGTGCAAGATTCGTGTTCTCCATAGGTTTTTAGATATCCTTCTCTTCTTCATACAATAATTTGAATTGTAATCTAAAGTAGTTTTGATTTTCATGCTAAAATCTATGTCTTTTTTTTTTCATTGCATATTCATTGTTTTTATGTTCCCTACATCTCTAAACTCATTCTATAATTATTTTTTTTTATTTATTTCAATTTCTCTTGACTTATCCTATGCTAATTTTTCTCTATTATATATTCTCAGCCCTATAATTACTCTTTACTTTAAGGAATGGATTATGGTTTAAGTTAAGTTTCCATCTTCAAAACTTCTTGTAATTGTGGACGTTTGTTACATTTTACATCAAGATATCAGGAAAAATGATTAAATATAGGTATTACTCATTAATGGGAAGAGGATATGACAGAATGGTCCCCAAGGAGATGATGAATGGCGAAGTATTGATTTAAAAGCTCAAGATGGAGACGACTGGCGAAATCTAACCGAGGCCCTTTGCGTCAATAGGCGTAGGAGGATATGATAATGATGATGATTATGATGATTTATTCATCAATATCTTCGGTCATTAAAAGAATCCTGACAATTCTCGAGATCAAGCGCCCTAACCTCAACATAATTCCATTGAAATACATTTATGCATTTCTTTGAAAACATCACTAAATTAATAGAGAGAGCTTAAAACTAGAAATAAAACCTTAACAATCTTGGATGAATGCTTGCCATCAACACAACTTTATGGCAATGGAAATATTTACTATGCATGTAATCCACCTTACAAAAAATATATGTTCGTGTATTTATATATATATATATATATATATATATATATATATATATATATATATAATGTATATAAATGTGCATATAGACATATACACACACACACACACACACACATATATATATACATATAATCTACCTTTATATACACAGGACTGAGAAGCTATTTATGTGGATGATTGTTTTTGTGGTTATCGTAAGTTCCTAAAACACACGCACACACACATATAATTTATATATATATATATATATATATATATATATATATATATATATATGAATATATATATATACATACATATATACATATATATATATATATATATATACATATATACATATATATATATACACATATATAAAAGTAATAACATAATATCCTGTGAAATTTATATAAATTTCTTATTAAAATTGTAATTTAATCCTACAATTTTGAAATATTTATATATATATATATATATATATATATATATATATATATATACAGTATATATATATATATATATATATATATATATATACACAGTACATTTACTCATATACATACATACTTTACACACTGTACATTCATTCATATACATACATAGTCAATATCAAACCACAACAACAAATAGCTTGAAGTGTACCCCATATAAAACTCATCTTCAACTAAACTATGATACAGAATTAAATTGGAGTAAAATGGCATGATAAAAATCTCTCTCTCTCTCTCTCTCTCTCTCTCTCTCTCTCTCTCTCTCTCTCTCCTTCACCAAATGTTATTATGCTGGTATATGATCCCGACCCATCCCAAATAAATTCCACCACCCCCACGCAGCCTAATGATCCATCTATAGAATATTATTACATTATTATATCTATGACGATAACACCAATTCACTCGGAGGAAATCCAATCATATGTCCTTGAAAATTAGGTAAATATAAAAACAAAACTCAATTTAAGTACAAGTGGCCTTAATTTGATATGGCTGGGTAAGTTCATTCAGTGGCCACCTGCTAATTCTACTGTATACTGCATCAGGTTATAATAATAATGATAATAATAATGATGATGATAATAATAATAATAATGATAATAATAATAATAATAATAATAATAATAATAATAATAAGTTCTAATTATAATAATGATGATAATAATAATGATAATAATAATCATAATAATTATTATTATTATATTTATCATGATAGAAATATTAACAATAATAATAATAATAATAATAATAATAATAATAATAATAATAATAATAATAACAGCTTCAACACCAATAATTACATTTATCATGATAGAAATATTGATCGCAATAAATATATTAATTGGGAGAAGAAATATGTTGGAATACAGAATAATAAAAAAATATTATTGAGAAATTATATATAAGAGTTAAAGCGAAAATATAGACTTACGGACGCATAGATAGACGGAGATGTGAATATTATGCGAAAGGAGAAAAATAGAATAAATGAACTGGAAAATTGGAAGGGAGGAGATAGATATTGATCATCATCATTATTATTATTATTATTATTATTATTATTATTATTATTATTATTATTATTATTTGTTAAGCTACAACCCTAGTTGGGAAAGCAGGATGCTATAAGCCCAGGGGCTCCAACAGGGAAAATAGGCCAGTGAGGAAAGGAAACAAGAAAAAATAAAATATTTTAAGAACAGTAAAATCAAAATAAACATTTCCTATATAAACTATAAAAAACTTTAACAAAACAAGTGGAAAAGAAATAAGATAGAACAGCGTTCCGGTGTGTACCCTCAAATAAGAGAACTCTAACACAAGACAGTGGAAGAAAAATGGTACAGAGGCTATGCACTACCCAAGACTAAAGAATAATGGTTTGATTTTGGAGTGTCTTTTTCCGAGAAGATATCATGTGGTAAGGACCTAGCGTATTCACTAGACAAGTTCTGAGAAGATAATCTATCAAAGGTTGAACGTAAAAAATAATTGACGTGCAAATCATCCTTTGATATATGTAGAAAGGCTGCAACTGGTCAATTTGGGGGTAACATATTCTCTAAATCTGTATTTATCTTTTGAAACGAGACACTTTTAGAACACGATGGTAACCCTAAATAAAACGAGAAAATATATTCATATCGATAGATTATCAAAGTAAACAAAAAATATTTCCACATCTACAAACTCCCACCCATCCTCACAAAAACACACACACACACACACTATATATATATATATATATATATATATATATATATATATATGTATATATATATATATATATATATATATATATATATGTATATGTGTGTGTGTGTGTGTGTGTGTGTAAGTGTGTGTTTGTCCATGTAATAAGTAGAACGACATGTGACCATGTAGCAATATCGGGTTAATGATTAATGCTTAAACTTCATGGACACTGTCATTCTGTATTCTATAGCCCTTGGTGGCATTTACAGGCGACAACCCTCGTCAAAAAAGTCACCACCAAGGACAAACTTCACGTGACGTGGAGTAGCAGCATAGAAGAGAAAAGGAAGGGAAAGCGTGATTTCAGGTAAGAGAATTGGAAGAAGAAATCCCAGGTGAGAGGGAGTGAAAGCGTACGAAGTAGGAAGGGACTTGGAAAGGATACTGCTGGGAAAAATGTTGAGGTTTTGGATGAGGGAAACGAGGAATTGTGGATAGAAGATAGGAGAAGGGTAGAGAGAAAGACAGATAGGGAATAGAAAGGGTGGGCTATAGAGCGAAAATTGAATAGGGGATTTGGGAAACGACATAAGAATGGTGAAATATGAAAACGCTGTACATTAGATAAAAGACCTGCAAAGATAGAAAAACGAAGGAAGAGATGATAAAGTTAACGCATGTTGATGATAAAGAATGTGAGGAATAACGAGAGAGAGAGAGAGAGAGAGAGAGAGAGAGAGAGAGAGAGAGAGAGAGAGAGAGAGAGAGAGAGAGAGAGAGAGATGGGACTATAAGATATAGATTGAAAAATATTTTTGTGGAATTATAAAAAGGGTTGAACAGAATGGTAGCAAAATGAATTTGATTTTTTTTTAAATATGCGAATTTTGAAATGCAAGTTTGATATGTAGATCTAATCTGTAGGATTAAAAGAATTTGGATATGGAAATTGAGTGGGATTCAGGGGAGCGAAATTAATGTATTAGTGTAATAAAACATTGCAAAAAAGCAGGATTATAGTATTAATAATAATAATAATAATAATAATAATAATAATTATAATAATAATAATAATAATAATAACAATTTTCTTTTACAGTTGCAGATTCTTTTTCGATTTTTTTTTTGAGTTTATGATTCAAGCTAAAGTATTAAAAAATGATATGGAGTTTAAAAATTACGATAGTCAAACGTCCCTATCAAATATCCCATTCAAACACCGAAATAACTACCAGCAATAACCCCCCCCCCCACCTCTTTACCTTACGAAAGTATCTCCTCAAACTACCGTCAGTAATTTCACAGAAAAGGGAAACAGAAAAATTGGAGGCTTTCTCTAAAAGTTTAGAATAACATCAATTTTCGTTCGGTAATTGTATCCCTGGTATGCGAAAGTAGGGCGAAATCAACGTAATGGTTTGTAAGCTTTTACTTTTATGATAAATACGAGAGCATTTCGACTCAATCAGTTCGAACAATATGTACACAACACATCAAAGAAAAAGGTTTTTCTCATATTTGTATTAAAAAATCTAGTTATATTTCTTCTGAGCTCTATCAACCTTTCGTATTTCCTTTTTCAGATGTTGCCATTATGTCTTATAGATGTATCGGGAATGACATCCGAAATGAACAACTGATAAAAGATGAACATTTAATCAGAGAAAGGAGAGCATCCACGAGGCTCGGCTTTTCTCTGGAAATCTGACGGGGAAGATCAAAGTTATTTCTAATTTTAATAACAGGGTCATCATCACATCTTATCGCGTCAATGTCAAAACCACAGGAGGGCGTTGTAGTTTGCCTCTCTGAGGTCTTAATCTGAGCAATGAGGGCCCAGTGGGTATCCTCATAGGATGCGTTTTATTGTTTGTGGTGTTGTCTTACATGGGAATTCAGGGTTGGAGTCTAATCCCCATTTGTGGTGGTTTTCCTCAGTTTTGCTCGCTTTTACCCTTGCTCTGTTTAGGGATATCAAGTCCTTCCTGATGAGGGTTGATCAGCTTTTAAGTCCTTCGTTTGGGCTGGGCAGCGCCTCATTGGATGGCCATCGGTCACTTTCGTGCCACTTCTCTAGTCTGTGAACAGTTGCCCGGATTGGTTCTACTTCAACCACTGTTTCGAGGTTTTTGCACAGTAACAGGGTGAGATTGATTATAGAAAGAAATTCGCAATCATCACCAGAGCCGATGCAATAATAACACCTTTCTTAAAATGTAACCAAACACTAATTCTAAAGTACAGATATTGTTTAGTGATGAATCATTTATCAACATGGATGGTTTTACGTCAGATTTTCCCTTTATAGTGGTTTGGTGTGGGAAATGAGTGCTTTCCACACTCTTGTGCCTTGTTCTTTGAGTGAAATCCTGTGTCTTCTATGTCTTTTTTTTTAATTGATCTTGAAATATTAAGATTTCTAAAATCTTACTCTCTGTTAATTTTAAAATCTAGAGCACCTCTTCACCAATCTTTATATCAGGTACATAGCACAAAATTCATCACCCTACACCTTTCCCACAACAAAATGACCCTTTTCCAGATTGCACCTGTTTCTCTGCTTCCTTTCCAGACATCATTAGCTTTGTTGGCTAGTCATAATTTTCAGACCTCTCCTCTCCAGTCTATTATGTCCCGTCTTAAACATTTCCAACGCCGCCTTTTCATAAGGCACTACTGTTAACAATACATCACTTACATGAAGCAATTCCTTGCTTGCATCCCTTTCAACTTCTTTTATCAATCTTGATGGATACCAATATTTATTTCAAATTATTTTAACATAACTGTGACTGCCTTTGGAAGTGTTTTAAACGTTATAGAGGCTGTGCAGAGAGGGCAAATGGTTTTGTATCCAGTGAGGTTAGCCTTCTGGAAGCATTGTAAACACTGTAGAGGCTGCTAAGTGAAAGAACCTGCATATGAAGCAAGGAAATGCCCTGCTACGGAACAGACATGCCTGAATTGTAGAAGGATGGTGCATTTTACTAATGTTTGTAGATTTCCTAAACAGTACGCAAAGAAAATAAATGCTGTAGTTGATACTCACTCTAGGTTCAGTATCATGATGGACTAACATACTTAACGAGAAATTCTAGTACTCTCTGCTTTCGAAATGTAATGATCTGTATAGGCACTAACAAATTTCTTTTTAGGGTTCACAAATATTTGGTATAATCTCTTTCTCTCGAGTAGCACTTCTGTAGTTAGATATGAAATGTCACATATTTTTACCAGTTTCTAAACCTTACTTCTTAAGTCGGCAGCTATTATTTCATTTCAAGTTTGCCGACCTCTTATAGTAATAGTTTGAATCAAGATAATAAATGAAGGTTTTCGAGAGAGAAATTCTCGAAATATGTTTTACTATTGACATATAGATTTGGAAGTTAAACCTAATGTTTTTACCTGGAATAAGAAAGTAAAAAACTTTAAACAAAATAGATCATGACTTACCAATAGTAGATACCACAGTGTAAACAAAGTGGAAGCTGCCGGCGAAGTCCCACTTCCTACGTCCAGATGTGAGCCCTTTGTCAGTCATGTTCCCCCAGATGTAAAGAAGCTCTTCCACCGTCGATAAGGATACATTATTGATTTCGATGTCTTCTTTGACCTTCTGCAACGACCTGTCAAAGTCACTGCTGTAGCGTTTGACCTCCAACTGTTCTTTCTCCTCCTCGAAGGCCTGGAAGATCAACGCTCCGAAGATCATGTAAAGGAGTAAGACAAGAGCAAGTAACAAAAATCTGGCATTGTCCTCCTTGAGTGACAGGTTGTGCCAGCAGCGTGCCCTTCTAAGGGGCGGCAGGGCCCCGCTGGCAGGCATCACCACCGCCTCTGGACGCTTCGCTGCCGACCCACAAGGTCTTAGGCACATGCAGCAAGAACAGCAGCCTGCTTCACCTGACGAATTGTCGCCCCACGCTCCCCCCCATCCCGTGCCACACCCTAAGCTGCCGCAGCTGCTGGTGGTGTCACCCAAGCTGCTTCCTGACCCTGTGCTACCATCCGTATAGCTGCCACTGCTGCTGTGGCTAGAGTTGCTTCCTCTGTTATCTAAGATCTGAGCCCGTTGTTTAGCTAAGGCCTCGGCGTCGCGAGCTGTCCAGCCATCTACCGTCCACACGCCCCCTCCTTTTCTACCATGGACTGGCGGATGGGGCTGCAACCTGTCTTCCACACCCTCAACTACAGCCCCAGTGCCGCCAGCCTTCCACGCCCGCGCCAGTTCCGCTTTTCCGTCCGGATTGGCCTTGAGGTCAACACCGCCTACCCGCTCAAAGAATGACTTCGAGGGAGACCTTGAGATGATTTCAACCTTCGTTCCTTCCTTTCCATCATGGTCGGTGGGGGACACCACGGTGACACTTGTGATGGCCTAAGGCCACGATGGATTCTGCTAAAAATGTCAGTCTTCAGGATAAACCGAAACCAGAAGATTTCGGAGAGCTCAGATCATTATTAAAGCTCTGGATTTAGCATACAGCAAAGGTAACCAGGATGGGATTGGAACTTGAGAGAGAATTTCTTGTTTATTTTTCTGTTTATTTACTCACACGTCACAGTCTTCTTGTAGAAAAATCTATCTGGAAAGAGAAAATAAATCATGTTAGTAATGCATTTGAGAGAGTTAACATACATACGCTACACTATATATATGTATATATATATATATATATATATATATATATATATATATATATATATGTGTGTGTGTGTATATATATATATATATATATATATATATATATATATATATATATATATATATATATATATATATATA